>NC_056408.1:10303030-10606060 GCF_905147365.1 Aricia agestis | reverse complement strand
TAATTGGATGTAAAGTTTATAGTTTTACATCCATAAAGAAGTTACTACAAGCTGCTTGCTTTGAAGCAAAGAGAAGAAAGTCTCTAAGAAAATTGGCACAAGTAGTGTTAGCTAAGACGGCAGCGTTGGGTATTAACAAAAGACGCGACAAAGAATACAAAGAATAAACAAGACATAGAAAGAATACTAGTAGAAAATATGTTTTTCATGCATGTATTTTGAGCCATTTATACCTCCACTATAAATAGCAATTAGTAAGTCGAAAAACAATATACCTTAATTTGAATTTTGAAAAACTCAATAAAAATTGTAAACATGTTCCCTTGCGTTCAACACAAAATGTTACTTAGTTTTAAAGCTCTAAATAAATAAGTACTAAGTCTTTTTGTACCTTCATTTTATCTAAAATGTTTTTGTACCTTCTTACGTAATACAATGCCACCTCTACACCAGTTACTCTTTGGGGGAGCGGGGGTGGTCGAATGTTCGCTCGGAGATAGTACTCCGACAAGATGTATTGCTGCTTACGAAAAATTTTCAACAGTAGCTATCGGATTGGCTTCGAACGGAAAATAAGAGGGGACACAAATAAATGAGCGCAGTAAATATCCCTATGACAATAATACAGGTCAGCAGTAGATCTCTCCATAGATAGAGATGTCATCGTTAATGTATGAACAACATAGTATAAAGGAAAACGATTAAAGAAACGAATGTCCGAACTTTCGCTCCAATGACACAATTATAGGTTGTTTTTTCGCTTTTGATAAACTAAAGTGCGAATTACTCGGTATTATATAGTATATGAACTTTACGCACTGTATTATTCTAACTTTTGTGATATATTTTATGATCTTCAGAGATTTTAGTGAATATTATTTTAGCGAGCGATAAGTTGTTGCTAATCCTGCATTTCAATAGAAAATAATTTGTAAGTAGTCATAGACGTAACTTTGTCATTCGGTTTTCTGATGACTGGAACACACTGTAGAAGATCCTTTCTTTCACCTAGTTAGATCTAGAACAATTTATCATTTAATGCTAGATAAAGTAAGTACTAAACAAAAACCCTAATTATTTATAAGAATAGAACAGATTTATTGCAGTAATATTTTACAAAACTAATACAAGGCAACAATTAATAATCCAAATCACATGTTCGTGGAGGAGGTCGCGGATTTTTCTTCCAGAATTTATCTCCTCCTGAAGACTGCGAGGGGGTGCCCACTCCCCCCTATAGGGGGGTGGGGGGGCAGTGGGTCGCGACTTCATTTCGCCCGCGTCGTTTATCTTAAGAAACATAATTCAGGGACGAAGTCCCTGTCAACTTATTCCTATTCTCTCGCTTAAGCGTAAAATTGTGTTTTATTTTATAATAATAATTATTTCTTTTTTTTGTTACAATTGTTTTGAATTATTTTAGGATTGCGTAACGATTAATGAAGGCACGTTATAGAACTTGGGTACTAGGTATAGATTTTTATTCCTCTTCAATGTTACCACATGATGATCGAAAATCTTTATTTGTACCTTCTACAGAATAATTGAAAGAAACAATGACTAATTTAAATAACGTATCTCTTAATTTTTATTAAAATCTAGAAAAACGGACGTAACCTACACACTTCCTTACACTTAATTCATTTAGCACTCATTATATTACAATTTAGCTTAAAAAAATTAACCATGAAACTTCCCAGATTCAACGCAGCATTAGAAATAAAACTCTCATTTAGTGTCTCACAGAACATAACTCAGTAACCAAATGTAATAGCGATATGATATTGGTGGGGACTGGGGACGATATCGGTCGTCTGCCAGTCTGCTGCTCGTAAATAACATTCATTACTCCCCCCACCCCCCTCCGAACACGAAGAAAGTATTTAATACAGAATCACTATTAGTATAAGCGGTACGAGCCATTATCTTGTACTCGAGATGAGCTAATGCATGTTATTAATAGGACAATTTGCTGTTTATTTATAAATCGTGTCTGGTTGAAGTTGAATGGTGCCACAGTGCCTCTTTTGTGTTTGGTAAAAAAGTAATGAGTGTTTTTACCAACCTAACGCTTAGTACTCCGTGCGGTCTATAAGGGTTTTTAAAACGTTTTCACCAACGCCTACGTCTCACCTAAGTCCTTAAACCCAGGAACCTTGATTATATACTAATTTTGGTAAAATCTTAAGCAATATGTAATGGCCGCCAGAGAGTTACTAATTTGCGTTAGGAGTCGGATGGTAAAAACGGGCATTTGCCAGCTTAGTGTAAAAAAACTGCAAACTCCAATCATTTTAGGAGTAGGGCTAGCTAGTAATCTTCAGGTCGTAGGAAATACAATTTCACGCTTGGTGAACTCTGCGTCAGGGTAAGCATGACGATATTCATAGTGTTAGGAGTATAATTTTTTTTATTTTAGTGAAATCGGTGATGCCGAATTCGTAATCCTATAATATACATATAATATCACGAGCTTTTGCCCGCGTCTTCGCTCACGTTAAGAAGTATTATTATATACAAACTTTCATCCCCTATTTGAACCCCTTGGGGTTGGAATTTATCAAAATCCTTTCTTAGCGGATGCCTACGTCATAACATCTACCTGCATGCCAAATTTCAGCCCGATCCGTTCAGTGGTTTGGGCTGTGCGTTGATAGATCACTATGTCAATCAGTCAGTCACCTTTGAGTTTTATATATAATATAAATAAACTATTTTCGTGAACTTATCTTTAAGTTTTTTAATTTTTTATATAATTTTATATGCAAAAAATTACATTGCTGATATGTATGTTATGTTATATTTAAGTTACAATCTTAATTATTACAGGACCAAGAATATTTTGGAATCTATTTCCTAGAGATCAGTCTCACGCGCGGGCCATTCTTAACCCATACGTATATCCAATACGTCATTTGACGCAATAACGGTCAAACAATAAATATCCCTTTGCGCAGACAACACGCGTAAAGTAATATATGAAGTTAAGAATAAATAGGCAATTTAACGCGGGACGCACGTTCGGCCGAATATTGCCGAATATTGCCGACGACGAGGCCGGATTTCCATATCGCGATCCGTGGGGTGCGTTTATGGAGTAAAAATTAAGTAGCGATAGCGGAAATGTTCACTATCAATTGGTTAGATGGCCTTTCCGATATTGGATATAATATATAAACAACAGTGATTTCAACAACTGTAATACATAATTGATGAAAGTAACTTTAGTAATGACTGTGATGTTTCAGTCTCCTCAGCTTGCATCAACAGTGCATCTCTTTAATGTTGCATGGAAACAATATGATGACTAAGTAGCCTAATTGCAGTCCTCATTACAAGCACCTATTTTAAATCATAAAATATTATATTAATGAATATTAATCCATATTTCCATACTAATATTATAAATGCGAAAGTGTGTCTATCTGTCTGTCTGTCTGTTACCTCTTCACGCCCGAACCGCTGAACCGATTTTGATAAAATTTGGCATGGAGATTTTTTGAGTCCTGGGAATGGACATAGTATACTTTTTGTCTCGGAAAAATGTACGATTCCCGCACGATAAACGAATCCGTTGCGGGCGTCATCTAGTATTTTATAGTTTATTGTCTACTTTTAATAATGCTAGAAATAACTACTAGCTGTAAGTGTAAGTAGGTATGTATATCTGTGAAGGTTAATACTTCACGGATATAATAATAATAATAATAATATCTACCTGATAGACATCGCTATACCCAACACACACAACACAAGCACCCATACAAATAAAGTAACTAAATACACCGATCTCACAATAGAAATAAATTCACAATGGAAAATAAACTCAGTCAAAACCGTACCCGTAATTATTTCAACCACTGGCATCATACCGAAAACATTACATACGTCCCTCAAAACACTCGACATTCATCCACTCACGTACATCACCTTACAAAAAGCGGTCATTCTCAATACATGCCGCATCGTTCGTAAATTCCTATCAATTAATGATTAAACTGTTCCATCACCTGATGTTGCTTGGCTACAAGCCCGCAACTTTAGTACACCCCGCAAGGAAGAAAAGAAATATTTAAAAAACATAATAATAATAATAATATCTACAGACACTTCACACCACGTCAGTCTAGCCCCGTGCTAAGTACCTGAAGGACTTGTGTTACAGGTACCAGACAACGGAAATATATTTAATACTTTTATACTATACATATATTTAAGATTTTTATTATATCATACACATATTTAATACACATCCAGACCCGGGAACATTGAAAACTTTTTGTTCCGTCGGCGGGATTCGAACCCGCGATCCCCGGCTTGAGCTACCAACGCGCTCACCACTGAGCCACAGAGGTCGTCAATATACGACACCTTACAGAATATTTATGACTATGACACTTATAATTTTATTAAATATGTAAAAATTATCACTCATACGTATGAATAAATTAATGACAAGCTGTGAAGAACACAAACACATAACTCTTGTGTCCCGAGGTGCCATTTTCATTAACACAAAAAATAATAGAGTAAAGATTGAGTGTGTGATTAAAAGATTACGGGATCTCATTAGTAAGTGTCCCTTTATTATTTATGGCTCAACTCTTCTTGATACTTGGACTTAATGATCGCGACCGCTCGAGCGAGGTACAGCGCGGGGGTGCGCAAATGTGGCTTTAAAAATTTGGAACACAATCCGGCTATTTGTCTTCCCAACGTCTCTTATAAATCAAGGAATAAAGCAGCCAACAATGCTTCATGGCGGAAAAAAGAACATATATAAGACGAGGAAATAGCATACAGACCTCTGCACATACATACATTATAAATGTTAGTGTTGCGTAAGAGATAGATTCGGTTAGGGCGTTTTGTTTTTCTTATAGTTATTTTCACTCGAGGAGGAATATCATAAATATAGTAGTATTTTTCTGCGAAGAACTTATCATGAATAGTTTCGAAATGAAAAAAAATTACAAATCGTTTTACTTACCTCTGACTTAACGGTGCTACGAAAACGTAGCACTTTCGTAGCGCATATCTGTAATTCACGTAAATCCACAATTCACTCAAATTCAACCCTCATATTCCACAAAAACATTAATTTATTAAATTCACTTTAATTATATTTGCATTTCACACTAGAATAAAATACCAAACTGGTATCTCAGCCGGCCAATAGACGAGCAATTTTATTGTCAATATCATGCTTAAATTTTATTGAACAGTTTATTTGACTATTAGATTGAAGGCGCGCGATGAAATCAACCCTAGACGGTGCATAATAATACGCAATACAATATTATATTGACAGTAAAATTGCTCGTCTAGGGGCCGGCTTAGAAAAAACAATGCACAATATATTTTTCGAATACACAGCCAAAGAATTATAAAGCAAAAGGTACCTTCGTCTTATATACCGGCTTCCTTTAATTATAATCTTTAAAGGATTAGTATCTGCGTGTCATAATTAGCTTTATTCAATTTAGTCAAAAACTGAAATTGATCGTTCTTGTCTCACAGAATGAATTAGAGTTACATGTAACCGTTTACATTGTACGCACGACAACACTTAAAATACCTGCCCGACACTTACCTACGTTTGGACGTCTGTTTTCATTATGGTATTGACGTTTATCATAATCAACCCCATGAGCGTCATATATTTCACACGCAGGCTTAAGGCCTGTTTCACCACTTCCTGATAAGGTGTCGAATAGGCTATTCACAGCTTTTTTGACAGATTCTCCATACTTCATCTGTCAAGTTAAGAGGTGGATAGCCTATTCGGCACTTTATCAGAAAGTGGTAAAACAGGCCCTTATTATGTTAAATATATACTGAAAAATAGAAAAACTGATCGATTTTATGGACAAAATGACAGATTTTTGTGTCTATTTTTCCTTTGAAAAAGAGTCTATAGACGATATCAATATTGTGAGTGCTATATCATTATCACTAACAAGTATCATTTTGTTTTTTTTATGCGCATGTAGGTATAAGTGTAAGGGCCTATTTCACCACTTCCTGATAATGCTATCCACCAATTAACTTGACAGATCAAGTATGGAAAATCTGTCAAAAAAGTTGTGATAGCCTATTAGGTACTTTATCAGAAAGTGGTGAAACAGGCCCTAAGTGTGAAAAACAAAACAGCTCAACCCCTTGTTTTTCCGCTGTTTGTCAACGGATTTGGTTTTGATTTCTTATGTTTACCACTTCATGATAAGTAATGAAATCTTCAGAGAAATATGTCTTTTGGCCATTTACATATACATATACATTTACATATATACATAACTCAGAACAATATTGTAATTTTTTTATTTATTTCACCAACTTTAAGACAAGACAAGAATTTTATAAGGATTGAAAGGTTCTAAATAAAATCAAAACGCTTCTTTAGTCCTTCAATGCTTATAGATAGGCCCATTGGTTACTTATTTCAGAAGGATCACAATTATTATCAAGCAAACGCTTACCACCTAGGGTTGCCATGTGCGAAACTGCCCAAAAATCTGCACTGGTGGCCATTTTAATATCGCTCGTCATTATTTAGCGTGCGTCACCGCCGTCCGCACTACTCGACATACTCGCAGAGTTATTACCGTGTAACGCACTATATCACGCTGAATTTACGACAACCTGAATATGATAGATTTTCAATCCGCCCCCCATAATGTACGACAAAAAACGGCCCACTGTCAAAATAGAGAAATAAATAAACTCGTGACAAGCGATTAATAACTCGTAAACTGTCAGTGTTCGGGACGATAAAACTCGGCGGATAAAGGCGATCACAATGGAGAAAAACGTAAAAACATCGATGCCATAAATTCCGAAACAAATCCTTACGAATATGACTTATTAGTTATTGACAAAAAACGTAAAAGGTGCTTCGTATTCGACGTCGATAAGCGAAAATTCACCTAATTAGTCACGTATAGTCAAACTAAAAGGTGTCAAACTATATTATATTGTTGTTTTATGGACCATTGGATACAATTTATATTGCCTATTCATAATCACAAGTCAAAATTACAAGTATGTATATTGTATGTTTACGAATTACGACTAATATGGAGGGGATGCTATTTTTTGTATCACGATTACTGTATTTATTGTCATCCAATATTATTTTATATTTATCGTGATCATTGAAGTTAGTAATAAATCTCTAGCAAAACAATAACTCAATAAACCTTGGTTATCACAAATTTTCCCGCAATTTCCAGGTATTCATTAAAAGAAAAGCAATTAGTCAGCTCGCCGTTCGAGCTTTATGTAGGACGAAGAGGAATTTACGAGTCAAATCTCTTTTACCTGGACCACAAATCACGCAGCTACTTCGAATGTAATTGAAAATACATTACGCAACCAAATTAAAGTGGGAAGTGGTACAAGTTAGAAGAGGGGGCAGGTGGCCCGCGACATCTCCCTACCCGCAGAATGTTTGGCATAAAATATCGTTTCAATTATTTACGTGAAAGATTTATAGCACTTAGAAAAGTGCCGAGAAAAAACTGCCAGCGACGTGTGTACGAAAAGCGTTTTTCTTGCAAACTTATAATGGGTATGAGGGAAACTTTTTGAATCTCTTTCCTATGGTAATTTGTTTTGGATGAGAGAGTGATTTGGGCTATATTCCATGTGGAGGTGTGAATAGATATTAAATTACATTTTGTAGACATCGTAACGCGTTTATGCAGTGTAGGTACTATCAAGGTACTATATAAGCTTATTTTCGTTCATTCAGTAATTTATTATTATTGTTGAAAAGCTAATGGTACAATTGGTACAATAGTTACATCAATATCAATATAATGTTCCATAACGAAGTCATAAGATATAATTATTGATCAATTCTGTGTATCCCTTCATAGCCAAGGTAATAAGAAGATGAATTTATAGAGACTAGAGAATCGCCCAATGGTCGAAATTTGACCTTAGTTTCAATGGCATTAGGATTACTACGTTTAATCTTATATATAAAATTCTCGTGTCACAATGTTAGGCCGCGTACTCCTCCGAAACGGCGTTACTGATTTTAACCAAATTTTATATGCATATTCAGTGGGTCTGAGAATCGACTACTGGGTACTTTTTATATTGATAAGTGCATTTGTTGAATAAATAATAGTAAATTATTACAACTCGAGACTGACGGCGACCATTGTTTGTGCGACTGGATAGCGATGGACGTTGCCATGGTGACATACTTATTCAGTCACTTCAATAAAATAATACGGGCGAAATACTTTATATGGCAAAGAAACGTTTATAATAAAATATTGACTCTATCATATTATTTTTTTCAACTCTCGTCTCTGGGACTCAGCTGATCTCAGAATGGCCGTGTTAGCATTATCTAATTCTAATAGTATCTAAGATTCAATAAAAAAAAATATAATACATTTTTAATTTGTCAACTTGTTGTCAGCAGACTTCAACCATAAATAAAAGAGTGATATAATTCGTATGTATAGGTTTGTCACTAAAAAATCTGTCATCTTCTTGAGTGTGCGTATTGTAGTGTGTGTAATGTTTTATTTGTTAAAAAATGTGGGATAAAAGCACAATTTCAAAATAATATTAGCTCGATGCACTCCTTGTGCAAAATTTCATTTACCTACGTTTCCACATTTTTCGTCAAAAGGGATACAAAGTTTTTCGCTCGCGTACCTATTAACTGTTAAAAATTGTGTCTGATGCCGACAAACGATACCTGTAGGCTATAATACCTAAGACGTTTTCAGACACAAAAAGCAATTACAACTGGCATTTCAAATGCCATTTTGTAATAATCGATAGCAACATTTTTAGCATTCATTTAAGTGCTAATACGTACATTAATAAGAACTGTTGCTTATCAAGACATCTATACCGCAGTATTTATTAACAAGTAATTATTGCCAGTAATAGCACTAATAGTGTAATTTGTCAATAGCAATGGAAATATATTTTATTATCTCACTATAGTCAACTTTTATGACGTTGATAAATTATTAAGTGACGCCATTGCAATGTTTTGCTAAAAGTGTCAGTTTAATTTATTAAATAAGGTTCTATAATTTATGACATAAAACTTTATTTTATTTATTCGAATATGTCTAAGACAAAGATCACAAATCATAATATTGTGCGTAAATTAATAAAATATTTTGTGTTATTCATGCTATTGTTAAAGTAACCGAATATGAATAACGACGAACTTAGCTAATCAAATTATTTTTTATAATCACACATTGTATATTGACAGCAGATATAAACATAAGTTATTGCTGTAGGACAAATAGATTTATAGTGATATTAGCAAGTGTTAAATAATTATAAAACATATTATACTTAAGTGATCATACAATACGGTAGTTACAATTATAAATATGTGGGAGAGCCATGCTTCGGCACGAATGGGCCGGCTCGACCGGAGAAATACCACGTTCTCACAGTAAACCGGCGTGAAACGGCGCTTGCGCTGTTTCGCCGAGTGAGTGAGTTTACCGGAGGCCCGATCCTCTGCCCTATTCCCTTCCCTATAGTATTTAAGTAATTATTTAGTATAGAAATGAATTTCAAGTATATTAGATTTTACTCCTGATGACGTCAAAATTTGATCTTTTAGCGTAAATCTCTGAAAACATACACAAACTTTTGGTCTTTGCGACTAAGATTTAAACTTATGATAATAACACGTAGAGCACTGTAACTCACATGAAGCTCCTGTGCATGTTTATTTTTCATTTACGATCCGCTTTCCGTAGGCGAGGGGACTTTTACGTGGCGCGTTAGCAGTTGATTCCCATTACGACATTAGTGACTTAAAATATATTAAGCCCCAATTTCACCAACGACTGTTAAAGTTAACGCTCGAATTAGAATCACGTCACCTCTTTCATTTTTCTTATGAATGAAAGAGAAGACATGACATTTTAACAAGCTGTTAGCACTAACAGACGTTGGTAAAATTGGGGCTTAGTTGTATGTGCTTCAATTTAATATTTTTATCTATTTCTCTATCTTACATCATTAAACAACGTGAAATTACATTTATTTATTTTATAGATTTTTATATTTGTATATTTCTCTTCTCTTGTATATTTGATATATAATTCTATTTTTGCGCTTCTCGCTGGAAAGGCGATTCAGAATTTCTTTGAAGATTACTTTGACAACTTGTAAGGGTTGATTCAGACCGCAACGCGACGCGTAGATGCATTTCTAAATTTGTATGGATTTGACAGATTTCAATTGCGTCAGACGTCTTGCGAATCTGTCAAATCCATACTAATTTAGAAATGCATCTACGCGTCGCGTTGCGGTCTGAATCAACCCTTACTCCCCGGTGGTAAAAAAATACTAAACACTACTACAAACACCAGTCCTATAACGTTGGCACTAAAGAAATCACCAGCGTCGGGGTCCGGTGATCGGCTAGTCAGACTCTACATAGTAGAGTAAGTACTCGATAGTCGATGGCACAAGAAATTTTACTAGAATGTGTACTAAGATTGAACACAACCTCGTTCATTTATTACTTTTTATACTTAGTATGTCCTCCCAGATCTTAAAAAAATGTAAAAACTTGCATTGTTTCCAAAAAATTAAGACCACTAACAGTTTTCGAATATTTTTAATTTGGTTAAAGCAAATGTAAACATATTTAATATTTTAATAGAAGTACGAGTAGTTAGAAGAAAAGTCGGAATGCCTGAAACCTAAAATCTATATATATAAAACTCAAAGGTGACTGACTGATTGACATAGTGATCTATCAACACACAGCCCAAACCACTGGACGGATCGGGCTGAAATTTTGCATGTAGGTAGATGTTATGACGGAGGCATCCGCTAAGAAAGGATTTTGATAAATTCCAACCCCAAGGGGTTCAAATAGGGGATGAAAGTTTGTATATAATAATACTTCTTAACGCGAGATAAGCCGCGGGCAAAAGCTCGTATGTTATAAGGGATGAATTTTCCAAAGTCAATAGAGTTTACTCATCATCTCGATACGTAATAGCCCTTTATATCTACTTTATGTCTGCGTGATAATCTTCAGTAAAAATTTAATTGAATCTTAGAATGGGAGCAGATGGGCCTGTACATTGTTCGCCCTCAGCGGAATCTCTTTGTATTGCCTCATGAAAAATTTGCTATTTTATCAGACATTTCTTAGGGGATTTTCGTTTTTCCGACGAATAAAAAACTTTTTAAGGATGTTTTATGTCCGCCCCGTATATTGCGGGACGTTAATGTACGTAATCGTAATATAACATGTAGGTCAGATGTTATTCAAGAAAATACTGAAAGCTGAAACTTCCTTATTAAATATACAGCTAGTTTGCCTTAAATTTAAAGTGATCTGTCTATGAAGTGATTTACTGAATAGGTGTAGACTTGTGCGTCTACACAAAACAAACGTAATGGTTGTCTTCATTTGGTGAATACTAAGATCTTTCAGAAAACCACCGAGAAATAACGGTGTGCTGCGTTTCACCAAGTGAAATACATCAAAGTAAAGGAGTTTTAGTTCCCGAAATCCAAGTCCACACTTCTTCGATCTATGAGTAGGTACAAAAAAAAAAATACGTGGGAGAGCCGTGCTTCGGCACGAATGGGCCGGCTCGAGCGGAGAAATACCACGTTCTCACAGAAAACCGGCGTGAAACAGCGCTTGCGCTGTATTTCGCCGAGTGAGAGAGTTTACCGGAGGCCCAATCCCCTACCCTATTCCCTTCCTTACCCTTCCCTATTCCCTTCCCGTCCCATCCCTACCCATTATCTATTATCCTATTCCCTCTTAAAAGGCCGGCAACGCACGCAGCTCTTCTGATGCTCCGAGTGTCCATGGGCGACGGTAGTTGCTTTCCATCAGGTGACCCGTTTGTTCGTTTGCCCCCTTATTTCATAATAAAAAAAATAAAATTCTACCTCCAAAGTGTTTACACTGTTAATGATGTTCCAAATAAATTTTCAGCTAAACCCTGTAAAACAAAAAACAGAATGCCGTTGCTTAATAATTTGTTAATGATAAATAAACTCATAAATAGCGGGGCGCGAGTTTGTTCGCTGCAGATTCGCATTTAAGATATCGCCGACGCTTTGTCGCTAATCTCCTAACAACTTTAAACGAAAAATTTAAATCCGCAACGCTTAATATTACAAAAACTTGGAAACACGGGATCCTGTTGTGTTTTTGTGAAGGAGATCATGAGTTTTTTATCTTCAGAACATGCGGCGGCTTGGGACATAAATTGCAACAGGTTCCCATTATAAATGTAAACATATAACCCCCTCCTTTTTGGAAGTCGGTTAAAAATTTTTGTCACCTCTCCTTTTTCGACGAAAATTAATATATTGGATATTGTATATCTCGAAAAATCTTCCAGGCGATAAACAAAATGGCACGACGAAGTTGCGGGCAACTTTGAACTTAATAAAAATATGTATTATGTTACCTTAAATTGTAGTGGCTCCAACAATTATACATTTTATTGATAGACTAAGCGTCTAAACACACTATGCCGAAGTTACGCGCCGTAATTTCCGCATGATTCCGCCTGCAATGTATTTTAAATTACCGATGACACACTATTACGTCGCGTTCCGTCCGTATAGGTATTGTATGCGTTTGACATTGCGGACGTAATCATGCGGAAATTACGCCGCGTAACTTCGGCCTAGTGTATTTAGACACTAATAGTATCACAAACTAATCAAACATGAATCAATCAAGCTTAGATTTATCTCAATACAATAAATGGAAACACATAGGAAAGGGCGTTTTAGGTAGATGTGTCTTAGAACACGGGTAATATGTTAAGGACCTGTAGCTAGTAAATAGGATTTATTGAGGGTATTGTCTTAAGACCGGTCAGGATCCTGCTCAATAGTGAAATAATGATTGATACTATTACCTTTGAATGTTGGACATCCTAATGGATATCTATGAAAATTTGTGAGGCTCGCATTTAGTAAGATAGAACAAAAAACATTTTATTTAATCCCTATCAACCTTTCGTAGGACATTAAATATTGATGAGTTAAAACCTTCTTTGAAAACCAGAATTTTGTAATCCACTCAACTAGTTTAAACTTTAATTAATTATATTAAAAATAGTTCCCCACAACAATTCGAAATTCATTCACATTTCAAATGAGGGATTCCTGAAAGACGAATTACGCGAGCTTAGGATCCTTCGCCCTTTCGGAGGCATTATGCCGGGGCACGTAAGCGAATGCTTCCACGTATATTCCCTCTCATCTTGGGACCGACCCCAAATATAATATATCTGGCAAACTTTACATATATTTGTACCGTAAATCCACATAAAATATTGCTCTATTTTTGTCTGTTGACTCTAAATTTAAGCCGGAATTTAATGAATGTTAATGTCAACTTGGATTCGCGCGCAATTGGTTTTACGGAGCACGGAATTTGTGTTTGTATATTTTTCGAAAACATACCACCTACGTTGTATAATATAAAAGTACTTTTCGTAGTATTTTTAATTGCTGTTGCATTATATTCCATCCCTTTGTTTATAAAACTCATTAAATTATTATTAATTCAAATACAGTGTTATTTTGTAGCATATATTGTACTATCGTGGTCGACAGCTTTCGAAATCCGAGTGCATTTAGTGGACATCGCTAATTTACACCTCAATAAAATGAGATTAAACATATGTTGATGGGCACTTTTTAAATTTTTTACGTTTCTTCGGTTAATTGTATGTTTCTCACACAATATTATTTTAAATTTAATTTTCTCTTATAATTTTGTGTCAGTAAAGTCATAAATTTAATTTCAACTTTGAGGGCAGCATCTGTTAAAATAATGTTGAGTGTTATGGCCAAAGACAGATGATACGTTAATGAGAGCACCAGATTAATTGAGCCATTTAACTGGTTTCTATTAACACATTAGGGTTAACGTCAAAATAACCGTTACTTGGTAATTTATACACTATTATGTCTATTTTATCACAGATTATAAGCTACTGTCCACAAAATAATATGATCTAAGTACATTAATTTGAGCAGCCTCTGCCTTCAATTCAAATGCAACTAAAACTTACCGCGTTCTAAATTATTTTTAATAATGCTTCGTCTATTGACTCTAAAAAAGTTAACGTCTAGTTTTATAAACTTACGCTATTTTTCTATGAAAACTTCCTGTTATTTCTGTTGTATGTAGGCACGCTAGGTAGGTAGATTTTACCTTAACGTGCTAGGCACACGTAAAGGTAAAAATATAAAAAAAAAACAAAGAAAGGTAATCACTTATTAAGCGCAGCACGTTTTCAGAAAAATTCAAGAAAAAATTAAGATTAATGTTGTCCCCGCGAGAAATATGACCAACGATTCATATTTGAAAATGGCCAGGCTAAAGCCTGTTTGACGTGGCCTATGAATTGATATTTATAAGTCGGAGGGACAAGAATGCTTCGCACGTTAGAGGGATTCTCTTTATTGCGAGCCTCGGGGCGACTGGGTCCTGTCTCGCCTCAGGTTATTATGAAATATACCTACTCTGTGTAACTTCAACGTCGATGGTATATTTATTGGGAAGCCAGCGGAGGAATTATCGGCGGTCGGATGTGAAGGAAGCCATTATCATCCCTTTTATTGGTATAATATTTAATTTTGGGCCTTTTCTAGCCGTTGACGTAAGTTGTGAAATATAAATCGACGTATTACAAGATTGTGAAAAACTTTAATACAATGTATGTGTTTTTCTTTTAGAAATAATCCCACAATATATACAAAAAGGTCGATGATCAAGTTTTTTTATTAAATCTTTCGTATTAAGATTAAAGTCTATGGATTTGTCTTATTTCTGCGCGTAGACATAATTATTGCTTAAAGTATAAGTAAATGAAACTGTAATATAAGTCGTTCAGAAATAAGAAAATCCCACAAAACCTGTATCCTCAACATTTTTAACTTATCAGCTAATGAAGTTGGGGTTTTTCGTGGGTCGGTTAATCTGGCGCCGATATATTATCGGCTGCAAGTTTCAGGCCGGGTCAGAGGTATTGGGCTGCCGCAATTAACACGCACGCTGCTGTACTGGATGGTAGAAGAAACCTGCTTTTTGTATTGAAAAAAGTGCTTTTAATGTAACACTTTCTATAACTGTATACTGTACACTACACTACTACGCTTCTATCTCCAAAAAACTTTTTGATAGAACCGACTGAACTTTTTCTGTAGGTAGTGTATATTTTAACGGTGTATAGTTGCAAGATACTTGGTTAGTATATAGGCTGTAAACTAGAACCGCATGGAGTTAACGAAAATTACACATAGAAGTAAAAAAATTAAATTAATATTTTTAATTTCACATTTTTCCTAAAAAGGGCAGCTAAAAATCTCCAAAATACTTTAAACTTTTACAACAAAGCAGTTATAGTCCTTAATCTTTTATTTAATCTAATGAAATTCCCAAAATGTCGTATCCAGCGGTAGTAGTTAGTGGGTAGTAGATAAAGTGAAGGCCCCAGGCACCGTCACCCGCCCTGATTTATGCACCAGCCCTTATCCAAGATTACGATGACCGCGACTGCTTAGTTTAATTGTCCTATATAAATATATTGTGGTATCATGTATCTGTCTTACAGTTAAAGCGAGAGGAATGGAATTGGGAGTTTTCTTGCAATTTTTAAAATACAAGTGTATTTGTGATTAAGATGGCGAAATGTTACTGTTATACTATATCTTTCCTTTGTAGAAATTTAAAATTGTAGTGTTTTACAAGAAGTAACGTAAAACGCAAAATTTAGTCTCATATTATTGGTTTCCTCTATCTCTATATCTATATTATATGGTTGACCCTGCCTAAACTTGGTACTACTAATATATATTCTGTGCCTAAACTTAAAATCTACACAACATTACGAATATAAAATAAATTTCCATTTACATGAAATTTCAAAAATTAGCATCGACGCAATTTCGGAAGACTTTCCACATTCAAATAAGAATAATGTGTTTGAATTTGATTATAAAGATCCGGCGGGATTTACGGCCGGTATGTTCCAAAGGGTGTGTATTTATTAAAATGCTAATTTTCTTCTCTCCTCCACCTCGGCTTTGGCGCTATCGGGCGCCCGCACGCTTTGTATACAGCCTGTAGATTTATTTCATACGCTACCACCGTACTACGAAAACTCGACTCGAAAGAACGTCGAATCGAAATTTGAAATTTAATTAGCAAGTTTTTTTTCCGTTGTCTGGTACCTGTTACACAAGTCCTTTAGGTAATTAGCGCGGGGCCAGACTAACGTGGTGTGAAGCGTCCATAGATATTATCTAAGACCAAATAAAAAGTCTTTTAACTTTTTATTTTTTCAGATGACTTTTTATTTGGTCTGGGGTAGTCACTTGTTTAACTAAAAACTAATAAAAATATTTGAACTTAATGTTATGTGTTGTAAAATTTTTACGCGAATACAGAATGAATAAATTATATAATTTATTTACTATTAAATAATAATTATATAATTATCAATTAACAATTGTATATGGTAATTATATAATTATTATTTAATAGTAAATAAATTACATAATTTATTCATTCTGTATTTGCGTAAAAAATTTACAACACATAACATTAAGTTTCAATATTTTTTTTAGTTTTTAGTTAAACAAGTGACTACCACAGACCAAATAAAAAGTCATCTGAAAATATAAAAAGACTTTTTATTCGGTCTGAAGTGTCTACATAATTTTATTATTTTATATGTTTTGATTATAATATAGATCATTACTCAATCTGAACTTAATTTAAATAAGTAAGTATGTTGTTATTATGAATTACATAACAAAAAGGCCACTATAATATTATAATTCCCTCAGTGAAGCGTATAATGTGCAGTCAGATGTTACAAATTACGTAATATATTAAAGTCCTCGGAAAAACAAATTGATTTAATCAAAATCATCCTATAAAGTCACAAAAAATTGGTTTCATGCTGGAAACAATGGTAACGCTACAAAATTCACTACTTAAAGAGCAGCGAGGGTACACAGGGGCAGAGAAACGCAAATTCAATCATGGTAGATTAGAGGTCCCTTAATATTTTAATGCTTGACCAGCGGCTAACGCGAAATCGAACCCCCCAGTAATGTATAATATACCATACATCACATCCACTAATTGGGGTCGCTTTATATGGCTTACCGACGTAAGTACGTAATTTATTTCCTTTTCCTGTAAGAGTGCTTTCGGTACTATCTGGCCGTTACACAGAAACACTGGTGAAAATACTTTAAAATACCTCTTATTATTAAGTAAATATTAAAGAGGTGGGTACGCGAATGATTTCTTAATAAATTTTGGTTGATATTAAGATGGAGATGATGGTTGTGTAAGCGAACCACTTATTTGATTTATTATTAAACTACTTTAAAAGTCAGAAAACGTAAAATAAATTATAATAAACCTCTAGATATAACTTAAAATCACTTGAAACTAAAAAATCCGGTTGAAAATCACGTTTGTTGTATGGGAGCCCCCCTTAAATATTTAAAATATGTTGTTTTTAGTATTTGTTGTTATAGCGGCAACAGAAATACATAATCTGTGAAAATTTCACTCTCTAGCTATTACCGTTATTGAGTTACAGCCTGGAGACAGACGGACAGATCGATAGACATCGAAGTCTCAGTAATAAGGTTTTTACCTACGAATAATAAAAAGGAAAAGTAACTCAGTCAAAAAACATGCTCCACAATTATACTTGTCAAAAAAGTGTACCTTAGGTACACATTTCAATACATTTGCAATATTTAGGTGACCTTGAGCGGTACTAGGCTGACGTTACATGACAGATCAAAAGGAACCTTTAAAACGGTAATAGTATGGGAGTTACGATTCCTTAGGTTTTTACCCTTTGGGCACGGAACCCTAATAATCAACATAATATAATATTGTATGTTTGTCCAATAGCTAAATTTGCTACATACATTTGCTAAATTTGCGGTAAAATCTATAACTCGGTGTACATTTTCACTACAACGAAGACGCGTGAAGCTATTACTCTGAATATTTCAATGTGTATCAGATTGAGGCAATGTAACATAAAGTAATGTAACAGCATCGAGCAAGCGATCTCTACGCCTTTATTCTGAAGCTAACAACACAATTAAAAAGCCTATCGATATATTAATTAATTTAGTCTTTATTGTCCCACCATAAGGTTCAAGCGTCGGACGGTAGCCGGCCGCGGCAGCACGCGAACTATCTTAATACCAAATGAAAAATAAAACGCAGCCTTCGTTTAACATGCAAATTTGAGAGTCGCCACGACAGTCCATACTTAATTACTGGTTTAATCGCTCAATCTCTGCTTCTGATGTTTCGGTTACGGTATCGGTTTAAATGTAACTGAATTTATCATATTTATTTATCATTTTACTGTCAAAAGATATTGTTGAAAAAACTTCATTATCTTGCGACAATTTTTGAAACTAAGTTGAAACTAATCAGCATGGACGAATTATACATGTATAATGAGTCCATGCTAATCAGTTACCAACTCTTTGTAGTTTGTAGGCTTTTTACTTTCCTAGTCAGACTATAGGAATTGTTACAATAAAGTTTTTTAATTGAGCCCTCGTCAAGGTTTCTTTGAATTTCTTTAGCACAGATAGGTGTTCGATGTCTAACACGTGGCGTTTCGATTCGTTCATCATCCTGTTGTTATCGACAGCATTTGGAATGCAAAATTACTCTATCTACAACGGCGATCTGCCGCTAAGCGTGCTAGCCCTTTTTTAGCGATTAGGTGTGGTTAGCGGTTTCTTTATAACAGTTATTGGAACTTGTTCGGAGCCCCGCAAAACGTTCCTCTGTGCCTAATTCCTCGCACGTGAGTCTATGGACAGACATAGTGTCCAGCTTTTAAATGGTTGATTAAAGGTGGTAATTTTCCACTCCATATTATTGTTACATTCGGCGTAGTCTATTAATGTATTTGTTTTGAATTCAAAGTAGCCGAGCCTTGTGGGTTATTGATTGGTGGCCAAATTTTCGACTATACCTGTAGCGTGATTCATTCAATGAAATAGTATTTGATTGTAGTATTATTAATAGTATATTTTTGTAGCCGTGGCCATAAGTTAGCAATAAAGAATAAAGATTTTTACACAAGTAATACCTGCGGGGCTAAAATGGTCGCTTCGGAGAATCATATTATGATTCATTTTTTTTTAATCGCAATTCTGCTTGCAATTCATGTCTAGTAATTCGTACTAATTTGACATTTGTCAGTTTGACAATTTTGACAATTCATTTGCTGAATTGATTGAGAGGAATTGCTAAATGTGACTATTTTAGCCCCGCTGTTACAATACAGCGGGGCTAAAATAGTCCGATAATATAATATATATATTATATTATCGGTTAATACTATTTCAAATAGAACAGAATGAAAAGCCTCCAAAAAGATTTAATTTAAATTAGCCTGAAAGCCACAATATTCATGATATTCATAAATACAGCTCCAAAACCTAGCTAAATGAATCTGGCGGTGTCAGCGCACAATAACTGGCCGCCTGATAAATGTACTGAGATCGATTTATGGCTTATTATTTTATAGTTTTTATTATAACAACTACCTATAAAGACTGATTTATTTCATTAGGAGGCGAGACGAAAACAATTAACGACTCCGTAAACATTGTTGATCGGTTTTATTTTAGAACAACAAACATTTTTATGTAGGTACCTCCTGAAAAATATTCAGAATGCATAAATCTATAGTCTATTCAAATTATTTTTGTTTAAAATCGTACCTGTTAAATAAAATTATTTATTTTAGATATTTCTTCTTTTAAATAATTGATTAATATTTTTATCAAAGTAAACAAGAAACAACTACAAGTTACAACTAAGTGCTAATTTGAAAGGTTATTAAAAATCAAATCTTAAGAGGAAGCATTAATATTTTAACTTTCTAATACGTACGTACGTCCGGTACGATATTAATATTCATTATATGTACAAAAGTAAAGCAATTCCTGTAGACCACAAATAACTTTTGTACTAAATTTATTACGTAGCAATCCATTTGTACCTCTAGAACGAGAGTTTGCCAATTATTCCATCCGCGCATCGAAGACTCCGCCTCATATCTCTTACTTGCCTGCGAGCCGAAAATAATCAAAACTTTTCTCATAAAAATCCAAAACAAAAATGCATTATTCATAATCGCAACTCCGCGACTACACTTTTAATACATATTTCATCGAACTAGGAAACAATAAATAAGGCGATACAAATATTTGTTGCGAACGCTATGACGTAAGTTTTTAAATTTTGTAGTATTATACGGATTTTTGCAACATCGTTGCCCCGATATCATACACTAAATAAATATTAAGTAATAAAAAAATTGTTGAAGTAAACTTTGAAGTTTTCAATTTAATGAAAACATCTTCTAGGTACTATTCTTCATTCTTATTAGGTATTTGAAGCACTTAATAAAGGTTATTGTATTACCATTACATACCTAATACATACAATATTTTCTACACCTCCAAACAGGCACTAAAGTAGAAAAGCGCTACGTTTGAAAATCTAATTCTTCGGGCACGTCTTGTGGAGTCTGCATTGCCGGTTTTGTCGCAGATTTATTCGAACTCTATCAAAGAAAAAGTTTCAGCTAGCTGGCAACCCGCTAGGCGCCGTGACAACCTCTACGTTGTTAGGGAACTTTCTCACTCACATGGTCTGAGTAAAGCCTCTTATATACGGGGAGACCCTACAGTTAGACTGATCGCAGGCTTGTGCATTTCAATCATAGTATTATGTATTGATTTGATTGAGAATAGGTATTTGTAGCATAACGACTTGCAGATTGTGGGAGGAGGAGGATGAAACACCTATTCACCTTCTCCTCGACTGCCCTGCTCTACTACAGAGCAGGAACAGGCACGAACTTGGTCGCCACGAATACTCATCCACAGAGGAAGTTCGTGGCACCAACCCCAACCATATCGTTCAATTTATGAGCAGTATTGGGTTGGGGATGATACTCTAGTGCGAAGGAGTCACAATAGATCCTCATGGGTCACAGTGACCTGCCTTCTTTGAAAAAAAATGACTATTGACGATTCTGTGATCAGTTCGATTGGGCGGGCTTCAACATAATATAATATTATGAAAGCCTTTATATCTCTTCTATCTTTATAGTTTCTTGATCTCCTAGCTAGGTCACAGATGACTAAATAGTTACTAAATAAGCTAGGTCTCGATACAAGTTTTTTTTTTGGTCTTTATCGTTTTAATTTTTCTTTATTAGATACGATTATTTTAAAATATTGTAAAATTCTTTTTATATTCCAAACTATCAGAACCAAGCTTTTTAAGGATATATTAATATATTTAGAGCTTTTAAGGAATATTTAATTCGTAGATTTGATGTCATGCATCGTTTTTGCAAATCAATGGACACAGCTGGTTATTGAATGTTTACAGAACCTAAACTAAAAAAAGCAATTTCATCAAAATGGTGAATGTAAAGTGCCTCTTACACTGAGGATACAAAGCTATTCTGGCATGCAGGCAGCTGTTTAATACACTGTCAATTGCAGAAAAGCTATTTGTCGATTTAAGTACCTCGCTTGTATTTTCCACCAATGCACACTATTCATACTATCACAAAAAGTATATACTTAAAGAATATTTGAAATATCCAGCTGATACTTAGCTTAATTATAGTGAAATACAAAAGCAGCTAAGTGCCCTTAACACGTGGCTACTTTTTTAATTATTAAACATAATTATTAAAGATCACAATAACATTTAATTGTAAGTTGGGAAATTAAGCTTACTAGAGATCGCCTAATGGTCAAAATTCGATCTCAAATAAAAAAAAATTAGGTACCTATAAGTTTCCAACGCTTTTCTATTGATATTCTATTGTTAAAATATTGACTTTATTATTTTTTAGACATAATTCCTGCGACAGCCTCAGATTAATAAAGTCAAATGATGACAGACTGGCCGTGTAATGATTATCTAATGCAGTATTTAAGATGCAATAAAAAAAAAACTAAATCTATTTTCAATTTGACAACAGACTTCAACCATAAAAAATTTAAAAAGAGTACAATTCGTATCCGTGTGTATAGGTTTTTCAATTAAAATCTCATAGTGTGTGTGATGTAGTGTGTGTAATGTTTTATTTGTTAGAAAAATTTATGACAGAAGCATAATTTCAAAACAATATTAGCTCGATGCACTCCTTCACCATATTATAAACTATAACTGTGCAAAATTTCATTCACCTACGTTTTCGCATTTTTCGTCAAAAAGGATCCAAAGTTTTTCGCTCCCGTATTAATTTATAGATACATTTATGTAACACTTTTCGTGCTTCAATTATTACAGTCTACAGTGAAAATTCTTAAAGTAAAAACTTTTTTGTTGTTCACTTTTTGGGCTGAGTAAAAAATTGATAGGAAAAATTATAACTATTAGTAAAGCTATGGCATTTTAAGTTAACAATTATAAGTAGGTATAAAATCAATGACTAAAATTTTATACCTACTTATAATTTAATAATAATTATAAAATAATCGTAGCATAGTATGATATAATTATATTCCAAAGTCCATACGCAACATAATATGTATTATTATAATATTATAACGTAACGATTAACATGATTAATCTCGTCTATAGTCTATACCTACGTGTATTTGTTCTCGCACTATTATGAGTGGCCAAAAATGGTGATATATTGGCCACTTCAAATGTAGTATATATTGGATGTTTGCCAGTAACTTTTCTTGACAAAAGGAAAAACTACCTTTTATTTTGGAAGGAGATAATTTAGTGCTGTTATAAATATCATCAAAGTGCCATACATCAAGTCTAGAAAATAATGGCCACAATAAATGCAATTGGATCTTGTCATTATAGGAATAGTTTGCTTAAACGTATTATGGAGTAGCTTGAGTTGGTGCAAACATTGTTGGAGTTAATCTGTTTTAGAAATAGGCGAATTAATAAACAATATTATGTTTTTCGATGGATTAATTAACACGTGATATTATTATTATTATATAAATTTTTCATGTAAATCGGATCTACTGATGCGGTTGATAGTATGCGGTTTAGGGCTCTAATGAAACGTGCTTACATACAAAAGCAAGCTTACATACAAATACCAGCAGATTTCTTGACTTTGTGGTGTTATAAACATTTTTTCATCAGAAAGTACCTTTGAAACTCACTCTTCCTCTTCCATGCAAAAATGAATTTTATGTCGATGTAGACGTAAAGGTACAGGTATTAGTTTAGTATCAGTACTATAAATAACTTCAGTGAATAATTGTTCACAGTTTGTTTTTTTAATCCTATCGCGAACGGTAAACATGTTTACGTTCGTAGTTCGGCGATATATCTATTTCTCTGTCGTGGTTTCACTACTCTGTATCTGGCACAGATACAAAATCCTGGAAATACATCTCGCCGTACGAAATGCAAAGAAGCATTATACAGTATAATGCACGATATGTCTTGGCGCTCGTTAGCATTAGGCTCAAGAGATTGTTCTAGAATAATTATTATTGTGTATGCCAAACAAAAATCTTTAAATAACCAATGTTTAAAGCGCACTTAACTTCCCACAAAAAAAATACTCACTCTTTCGGCGCTGCGCGCTGATACAGCTATCTTTAAAATATAAGGAACACAAATCACAATATACACTCTCTAAAGTACTATTACTTTGGTTATCTAACATTACCTGTTATTGTGCGCTTTTATAATTCTGGGCGTCACGTTATCTTGGAAGCCGACTTCCACGATAAAACGTTGGGTACGTTAAATGCCCGTTTGATATTACGCACTGCGGACGTTTTGTGCGGTTCAGAAGAGAGTAGACGTCGTGATGTCCTCTAACGTGCACGTTAAAAAGTTATCGTCGACGGAAATTTAAAAGCGTATTCATAATATATTTCCACACATTTTACTTCCATATGTTATCGTTTTTATACCGCGGACGTCCACGATATTAGCGTCACGTCCAAAATTATAAAAGCGCACATTCACTTATTCATCATTTTTTAAATATTTATTGTTTAGTAACGAGTGAAACGACCTGAAAGCCTGCAAGAAGAGAGCGTATTCCCTCTTAAATGGCCGGTAACGCACCTGCAGTTCTTCTAACATTGCGAGTGTTCGTGGGCGATGGTAGTTGCTTTTTATCGGGTGACCCTTTTGCTCGCTTGCCCCTTTATTTTATAAAAAAATCAAATGTGACTGTCCCTTCCAGTGTAAGCTATATTAATACAGACGCGATATATTTCAGTCGTTCCTCTTTTAAATATATTCCTTTTGGTCGGTCTTTTCACGAGCTCGGCTGAACATTGGATGCTCCATTCATTCTACTAAGTATTTTATGAATCTTTAACGTAAACCACCGTCAGCACCATACGATTTGTCGTATCCATTATAAAATATCGTTGAAAATATGTATTACAAGTAGGTAATAACTTAATAAGTACTTAATTTCATTTTAATTCAAAATATAAGATAATATATTCAAACTAGCTGTCCCGGCAAACGTTGTTTTGTCATATAAATAATTTTTGATATGAAAAATAGATGTTGGCCGATTCTCAGACCTACTCAATATGCTCACAAAATTTCATGACAATCGGTCAAGCCGTTTTGGAGGAGTATGGCAACGAAAACTGTGACATGAGAATTTTATATATTAGATATGGTTTTACAAAATTTATTATTCTTATTACAATTTTACGGAGTTTGAAATAAAGGTCTGAGTAATCTCTATTACATACTATACAGCAATTCCTGCTTATTTTTAGGAGAATTTATCATTTTCTATCATTAAATAGTTCATCAGTCATCACTGTTATAGTACAGTATATTATCTATATGCATGCTCTATGCAAATCTCGTTACGTTACAAATTACAATATGAACTGACCCTATGAAGGATATTTAGTTTCAGTAGTAAGTTTTTGTAATAAAAATTGTCACTTTCCACCGAGGTTCTACTAGTCTATCGCTTCACAATACAAACGCAACACGGTGTTTACAATACTAAGCTCATTGCATTAAGTATTCAGACCTTATTTTTGTTTCGTCATTTATTACAAAAGCCTGAGCCGCTTTATTAAGATTCTCAGTACATAGTAATTTATGGACGCGCCCGACTTGCCTCGGATTAAATTGTGGGACAACATAGATATTCGAGATGGTTCCACCGTCTGCGTATTCCGTATGCACGTCAGATGAAGTGGGCTATGGAAAGTTTTACTTTTTCACTATGATATTACACTTAGGCAAATCACGTAGATGGAAATTAGATGATGGAAACATTCAGAAATTAGATTCATTCAAAGTTAGAATGGTTTTTTTTTTAATTAATCTTATTTCTGTTAATGTATGAAAGGTATATTTTGGATTGATAATTTGTATTAAATTTTCGAAGAAGTATCGTAAATCTTAAGCTCAACTATATTTAGTGGCTTTTAAATTTCAATATCTTAACGAAGGATGCGCTAGAAAGGCAATTGGATTAATATCTCCGGACTTAGAGACTGGAAACAAATCTAAGCCATCTTCTAAACACCTTGTTCCGTGTTCGCAGAATAACTTGATCAGCATACTGATGAACAACATATTTCTAGCTCTAATTCATCTATCTTTGTAAAAACGTGTTGCCACTAACGAATTATCCACAAAGTCTCTGAAACTATAACACCTATGAACTCGAAATGGCAGGCCCAAAAGTTGAAAGTATGATTTTTAAAGAAAAGTACCTAGTCAGGATCTCTGCGCTTACGACGCGCAGCATCTATAGTATTTCAGTAACTTCTATTAGTTTTCAATGTGATATGTGTATCCAGATTACGCGACTAAGTAAACAAATTTAGAAGTAACGGTCGACCCGAATATTTACCGAACATCGCTCACTGAATACATAAATAGTTCCAGTTTTAATGTGATCGGTTTATAGTAAAACTTATTGAATATTAATTCATTATTTGCTCTAAATTTAAAAAATATTCTCCTGAATTTTTCAAAGAAAACTTAAGAAAAATAACTTTAGATTCTACAAAAAATCACATAGTAGGTACTTAAAATAACTAATCGACGTAGTCAACAGAAGGTCTCTTTTCAAGTATTATTAGATATTTTTTTTTTCTTCGCTTTTTTAGAAGATGGTTTGGCTTTGGTAATTTATTTACTGCACTTTTCATCACTTCATATTTTGTATTTTCTTATTACGCCAGGATTAAAACTGAAAGGCATAGACTCTGCTACCTAATTTAATATAATTTGAATATCAACCAAACAACCATTCATAACTCAATTCTATGATTGTCTACACTATATTATTGCCACCCCCTTGTTTAATAAAGTCGCAAAACAGCCATCTTTGGCAGGTGTAGGAACAAAATAGAGCAAATGGTGCAATGTTAAAATTAACAATGAACGAGCCAACGCCACCGTCTATATAAATTTTGGATTTCGTCGCTTGATTTACGCGCTTAACCCTTCGTCTGCCATAATTGGCGTAGTAAAATACAAAAGGATATAATGCACTTTCTATTATTTGCATGAATAGAGCTATTTATGAAGTGAACGATTTATGTATCTGATTCAAACTGGTTCGGACAACATTTAATATGTGTGTAATTGAGCTTAGGCATCTCATTATTACGATTGTTGAACGCTTTTATATAAAAAAGGTGTATGTGGCGCGAGATACAGACTGCAGATAGGGTTTAGGGCTCCCACACATAACTGCGATTAAAAAAATCCATACTAATATTATTAATGCCAAAGTGTGTCTGTCCATCTGTCTGTCTGTCTGTTACCTCTTCACGCCCAAACCGCTGAACCGATTTGGCTGAAATTTGGCATGGAGATTCTTTGAGTCCCGGGAAAGGACATAGGATACTTTTTGTCCCGGAAAAATGTACGCTTTCAGCGCGATAAACGAGTTTTGGCGCAACGGAGTTGCGGGCGTCATCTAGTTCATAATGAAATGTAACATTACGATGCGATGCGTTGCGAATTCGAAGTTTTGTATGGGAGCCCTTAGGAAAGGCCTACGCCGTAGAGGCGTAGCGCTTAGAACTTTAAAGTAATTAAGATTTAAAAACGGTAATGTATCTAACATGTAAAATGGTAAAAGCAAAATAAAAGATATTCTTATTTATAAGTGTAAAAGATGTAGAAAAATTCAGTGAAAAAAATATTGTTGTCAGAAAAGTGAAATACACTAAAGGGGGTGACAGACACGCGAGTAAGTACGCGGACTTAGGGTTCAACGACCTTACTCGCCTGTGTGTCACCTAAAGTTCGCGTAGTTAAAGATTGCCGCGTAAGTTCGCCGTCTTGGAATTTTACTCGTAGCTCTACGTCTGGCAGCATTGCGAGTCGCGAGCCGCGAGCCGCGAGCCGTCAGTCAGTGTTGCCAACACGACTGGTACAAAATTTGCTAAACTACTGTTAAAATTTACTGTAATTAATGCTAAAAATTATGCTAACATTTTTCAGTGAAATAAAACGTTTTTTAATTTTAAATCTTTAATAATCAACAAAATCTCAATTTATTTTATGTAATTCAACAAAATATTAATTTATTGGTGTTCATCGATAGCTTATGCTACTGATGTACCTACATGTAGACGTAGAAAATTCATTGTCCAAACTATAAATCTCCTTGGTACCATGAAGTTAATATACCTAGCGGAATAGAGCAACAATTTCGAGCTGTCAAACGAAACCGAAATTGGTTTTCATCTGTGTGAAAAATATGTACGTACGTAATACACTTAAACTTTTCGATTTAGTTTTTTCTTATTCGTTTTTAAAACGTAATATGATATTATTCCTAAATAACACAAAGCTTGTTCCGTCGACGACATGGTAACCCAGTGTACTCGTGTGTCACCGACGCGAGCCGAGTAAGTTCGCGGACTTAAAACCCGCGTACTTAAAGTTCGTACGTCTATCACCGACGCGAGCTGAGTAAGTTCGCGAACTTAAAACCCGCGTACTTTAAGTTCGTACGTGTGTCAGGCACTTATCACTTTTATAAAATACTCTTATATCAGACTTCTAAGTCTGCAGCTAACAAAAAATAAGCATTACAAAAGCAACTCTTTTCATTTTAGATTTAACGAAAAAGCAGCTTTTAATATACATCCTAATAAGTCGGTAGCATAATTTAAAAGTATATCATCTCTGAAACGGAACATGCAAATTGTGTACAAAAAATAAAAGATCGTAACGTTTTTAAAAACTTCCGACGGGTGCGGGCGCGCCGTCGACAGACATTTACATGATTCGGTATATTAACCTGACTTATTCATGCCCGCTTTTCATTTCATATGATTAAAATTATCTACTTACTGTGTTTCCTCGGTAATAATAATACTAGATGTTGCTCGTTTATCACACGGGAACTGTAGATTTTTCACCAAAAATCCATATCATATCCAATCGGGACCGACGCGACGTATCTTTATGATAAATTTCATTTCAGCCACACGTTGGTGATTTTGAACAAGCAATCAATTTTAGCCTTTATCGGCCCACAGCCCTTACATCGTCTGACTATTCGTGAGATTATAATGTGACTGGTTCCAGTAGAAACACGTGAGACCATTGGCATAACACAAAAGGCGGTTCGTGGTGAGCTTTCAGTTTTTGAGTAACTGTACGTGATCTTATGTCTAGCCAAATTCGGCTAACCTAATAATTAAGATGAGCGCGATAAGTAATTTTAATGATAATTGTCAATCGTTAAATGTTTTTGTTGAATGTTTATTGCTTATCGAGTACTTTTATGATCCTTCTGTGTGGTAAACAATTAAACGGCAATTATAACAGGCTACTAAGAAGCTACTTTTAGCCACACTAGTAAGCCAATTTACCAGCAAAAGGTATGTATATTGTTTCTCGAAAATTAATACGACGACATTATTCAGATGTTTCTACAAGATATTTGAAGAATTTTGTGAATTATTGTTTTGATATTATGTTTATTTTAGTAGGTAAATCATACATTAAAATTTAAAATCCAACCGAATCATAATATTATTGTTGTTTTCATTCTTAAAGTGAAAAATCCAAAGAATGTAATATATTCCTATTCATGTAGGTATTCGTTTTACTTGACTTGTGAAAATTTTTAGAAAATTATAGTGTTAAGACACTAATAATAATACTAATAAAAATATATTATTATAATCCAAATGTTCATTAATCTTAGACAAGTAAAATTTGACCCCATTTGGCTAACCTAATTTTTTTAAATTCGACACCTAAAAGTTTTACGGTGTCATAAAAAATGGACGAAAGGTGCTGAATAATTACCGCATTATGGTCACGTTCGGGCGCCAAAGTCAACAAATTACAGTTTGATTTGCAGCTAATGAGAAAACGGTTTCGATTCGGGCACTCGTAAAAAACCCGCTAAGAGCGAGCTAGACGCCCGTACTAAGGGTTCGGTATAAACACATAAAAATCGCGTTTGTTGTGTCGGGAGCTTGCACAGTTAAGGGAGATTCATTTAAATTTTATTGTATTAAGTGACTGGTAAATCAATAGGTAGGTCTTGGTAGGTCCACCGTGGGTATCGCAGATACAATAGATTTTAAATTGTTATGCGGCAGCAGGCTGCCGTTTGGAGGATGGGGATTAATGGGTTAAATTATTCAGGTAAGATTCTTCCATATAGTCTATATCGGAACAGCAAAATGTGTCTCCCACAAAATATGTCAAACCTTTGAATTGGTTCAAATTTCAAAAGAGAAAATTTTCATTTATACCAAATAGAAATAGAAAATTCCGCCCTCTGCACTTGCTAAGTAATTATTCTAGGTATCAGAAATACATTACAAATTAATAACAACAGTCTATAGCAGCTTGCACCCGCGATACAATGACGGACATACGGAGTCTTTGTAACAGACTTTTACCTTTTGGGCACGGTACCCTAAAAACGTAACGTCCCCCGTAAGCCCGTAAGACGCATAGCCCTGGACGTGTCTGAGGTAATTAGTGGAGATAATTTACATTTGTATTCAAAATTCGAGCTCTCGCACTCTCAGTCGTCTGTTTATTCTCAACTTTTTTCCTGAAACGTACCGCATTGCTGTGTTTCTGCAAAAACACTTTACAAATGCTTTTTGAAATTTGTTAATTTCTTTTAAATTATGTCTATTGTTAGGTGCTACAGCGTTAAAATTTGTGCATTTATGAATCTCATTTAATTTTTCAAAGTACTTTATTCGTTTGATGAATAAAAATTATGTCACAACTCAAAATATAACAAAAAATCGAACAATAATTTGAAAATGAAAACGCGACAATTCGCGAACTTTCCACATAAGCTTTAATTAAATAAAATTGAAATGAGAATGCCTAATGGATTTTACGTGCTTTCATTAATGGTACGTTTCGTATTATTTTCGAACGTTTATTATTGTGCGTAATGCGTACGGACGTAAATCATGTCGAATTTAATATAATCTATACTGAGCGTTATATACTATCTACACGCTGACATAGTAATCGTATGGGCGATGAGAGATTTATTTTATGGTGCTGGTGTACTTAATTTACACAAAGCATTATATAAAAAACTAGGTCGCAATTGACTTCTTCAGTTTAGTTTAAAAACATGATGTCACGTCAAATAAAAAGTCTCGTTTATAATTTAGAAACAAAAGAAATTGATTCGTAATTAAGAAAGTTTACAGTTACTCGCAATAGTAGCTCTGATATAAAATGACACCATACAAGATTGGACGGAAATTGGCACTAGGAAGTATCCTAGTTATGTAGGAAAAACATCAATTGCAATCACTATTTAAATATTGACCGCATTATAATAATTGCGGTAACTTCATAACGATCGGGCCGATTTGGATTACTTTGGTATTTAACGCGCGCATCAGTTCCGGAAAGGCTTAACGGTGAGAAGTTTGGGAAAAAATTGCGAGGAAATATAAACACTTTACACTATAGTCTATACTGAGTTGGGACAGAACAACGTCTGTCGAAACAGCTAGTACAAGACAGACACCATAACTGACATAGAGCTAGTCCATCGCCACAGAACGAATGCGTCGTAAATGATGAAGTGTTGACACGAAATACAACACACTTACAATCGATCAATTGTGAAGGGGAAGAGGGCAATAAGTTTAAATTTGCCATTTATATAAATCAGCTTCGGGAACATAACGCCGTGTCTATACATCACCGTGTCAAACCGATGCTAATTAAATGATGCAAACACCGCTTCACAATTGATACGGCAAATATGTTTAAATTTTATTTTTGAATACCATCATTCATATAGATTCATTTATGGTAATGGGGTGGAAATGTATGTTTTGCGTTAATTTTTTTTACTTTCTAGCTATTTTAGATACAGCTAGCCAAGTCATAAAGTCCCGTTTTTACCCTTTTGGAGTAAATTTTAACATTAAAAATATATTATACTGACTTTTTAAATCCAACTTCATACTAAAGATGTTTACTAAAAATCAATTAAATATTATTATTATTGTCATCACAAGTGCTAACTCTTTCAAATATAGGTATAGGTACACCCATTATATTATTATTAGAATTAAGTAGATGAAAAACTATGTAAGAAATATGCGAAAACAACAGGAAACTGTTCAGAAAAATAATAAAATATTATCATTGCAAGAATTCAAGGAAAATATTTTTGAAAAACTCTATAATTAGTAAGTAGCCTCTTTTAAATAATTTTATGAAAACATTAATGGCTCTATTTTTGGGTTATCATAGGTTATCACTTATCATTGACTGAGTGCCGGGCACACAAACACGAAACGACGTCGTGTCGTACCACGATGCGGCGTCGTTTCACGCGGCGTGGGAATCTACGACGAGCATCGAAAAAAACTACGTCGCGACATCGTAACGTGCCACGATACACGGCACGACGTCGCGTCGTAGAAACTCACGATGCGTAATCTTTGAATTTTGAATAACAACTGGCACTGACACAGGAACGCATCGTGAGATTCTACGACGTTATGTGTCCCGGCCCTTGGATAAATCCTATCTATATTTTGTGACGAAGTTATATTTTCTTTACGTTGCTCAAATACTACCTGTCTACTTATGCGGCATCGTTATAAGTTGATGAATCACAAATATGACTTATGAGTTTGATATAGCGAAATATCCTGTCAGTAGTAGGTGCGAATACCAGACAATGGTGTGACGTCACGAGGCGCCAGAATACTTGAATTAATAATGGATTGTGCAAACGTGACCGATTACTCAATATCTAGCGCAGTCTATAGATAGTAGAGTACATTTACATAAAAGTTATCAATTTTTGAATCTAGAATAAATGAATAAATATGCCTTATAATTGAGCTCAAAATGTAAGGTATTTGATGTAATGAAGGCAATTCCACTTTACCCATTTTATTTTTCAGGAAGGTTGCTCCTACGTTGAGAAAAGGACTTCGGCTAATTTGGCATCCAAATTAGCAGTAGTCAGTATCCTATATCAAGTATAAAACTTTTTGCGTGAACAAAGTACCTACATTAACTGGAAAAGTAATTAATATTAATTATCTTGGAAAAACTAATGAATATAAATTATTATTCTAGTGACAAATTATGTCTGTAATTATTTAATAGACAGTATAATTTAGAAATTTTAACGGTTTCTATTAAATTATTATGAAAACAAACTTTGTGTCTTATTTGTATGATTTTCTGCTGTTTTAGTAATCTTTACCTTAGTATTTACCTACATTGCTTGATGTAAACGTTTATGTTTCTTCGTTATCCTGTGTATGAGACTAAGGGCCTGTTTCACCACTTCCTGATAAGTGCCGAATAGGCTATTCACCACTTAACTTGACACATAAAGTATGGAGAATTTGTCAAAAAAGTTGTGAATAGCCTTTTCGCCACTTTATCAGAAAGTGCTGATACAGGCCCTAAGAATTAAAAACTAAACATACATTTTTGAAAGGAGAATAAACTCGTACCTAACTAGTAACAAACCCCATGTTTTTTAGAATAAAATTAAAGGCGTGGTGTAAAATAACGTACAAGAAAATAATAAATACTCCAATACATATTTATATTCCATACTTAAGGACATAAATCTAACTACTGGATAAACTTTTTACTAAGAATGATTAACTAGGAGATGTCAGTCAAGTTGTCTGGAAAGAAATATGTATGCGGAGTTCTTTGATATTGGAAAGAAAATATTTACGACTACTACTTTACATTAATAGTTATACGACCAAAACGTGGTGGTAATGGTCTTTTTACTCGCATGTAATTAATTTCAAATTAAATTGTAGATTACAATATAACGACTGCTACAGCGATGTTGTCAAAAATTAATAGTTTTTTTACAGTATTTTAATATGATATTCGTGTGGGGGCTATACAGTATAGGGTAAATGACTAGTAGATTGGACAGCTGTACTAGTCATTGAAAAAAGCACTAAAACACCATATATTAATGCTGCTTTAAAAATTGACTGTTTTTCTTTAAAACAGGCGTTCTTTTACTTTAAAAACAGGTTTTTTTTAAAGATACTGTCCAATATACTAGTCATTTACCTTACATTCATTATGATAATAATATTATTTTGTTGCGAAATTGTAGGTTATCTTAATAGGTATCATTCGCTTAATGATAAACTCTACAACAATTCAACTCTACATTTACTCTCAGTATGGTTTTCTAACATACGTAGAAAACTACGGAACCGCATATTTAACACCTAATCGATCCCTACGTAAATGGAAACTTTTTCTCGCGTATCACGAACAACTTGTTCTAGGTGTTGTACCGAAAATGGCGACGTCTGCTTCATTGAAGGGCCGCGCAAAAAGCTAATTGGCATTCAAGAAAAAGCCTCGGGAAGAGCAATGATTGACAGAACATTAGGGTCATTGTTCATGCCGGTCGCCTCGCTCTGTCATGTCATAGCCGAGCGAAGAATATCAACCAGATGCGTTTATATTCTTGGGTCATTGCAGCCAAATTGTTGCCAATTTAACACAATTACTTGTTTTTATTGTTTTGGAGTGATGAATTTAAATACATACATACGAATTTAATTTTTTACGTGATAGAGCCATGCTTCGGTACGAATGGGCCGGCTTGACCGGAGAAATACCACGGACTCACAGAAAACCGGCGTGAAGTGTTTCGCCGAGTGAGTGAGTTTACCGGAGGCCCAATCCCCTACCCTGTTCCCTTCTTTCCCTCTTAAAAGGCCGGCAACGCACATGCAGAGAGCTGCATGTGCATTGTGCATCAGAAGAGTCTGATGTTGCGAGTGTCCATGGGCGACGGAAGTTGCTTTCCATCAGGTGATCCGTTTGCTCGTGTGCACCCTTATTTCATTAAAAATATGTTGTCATTGTAGCTTATTTATTGGACGATTATACCTTCCTTCAATTTCATACGCGAATGTCTACAAAATTTATACGTGGGAGAGCCATGCTTCGGCACGAATGGGGCGGCTCGACCGGATAAATACCACGCTCTCACAGAAAACCGGCGTAAAACAGCGCTTGCGCTGTGTTTCGCCGAGTGAGTGAGTTTACCGGAGGCCCAATCCCCTACCCTTTTCCCTTTCCTACCCTCCCCTATTCCCTTCCCTTCCCTACCCTCCCCTATTACCCTATTCCCTCTTAAAAGGCCGGCAACGCACATGCAGCTCTTCTGATGCTGCGAGTGTCCATGGGCGACGGAAGTTGCTTTCCATCAGGTGACCCGTTTGCTCGTTTGCCCCCTTATATCATAAAAAAAAAATGTTAGCAAATAGATTTGAGGCAATGAGCAGATCTCCGAAAAGCTGTTTACAAAAATTTTAGTTTCGCAAAAATCTTGCTTTACGCAACTACGCATTTACCTGTACAGTGTACTCTACATATTTTATGCAAAATGTCCAACAAAAAACCACAACAAACAATAAACCTTGAAATCATAAAAAAACATCAACGAGTCCGCAATCGCAAAATGCACCGTGAAATGTATGCTAATCATTTTAAAAAGACAATTTACCTTCGTGTTGGCGGGTGGTAGCTTAACAAAATCTATGAATAATCAGATATTATTGCACACCTCAGAATTCGCAAATATCAAATATTCATGACTTATGGCTGTAGGAATAGAGTTCATATTATATTGAAAATGTAATAAAAGCAGTATATTTGTATAGAGGAGTGAACAACAATAATTTATCGTCTCCTTTGCAACGTAATTGCGTAAATCATGCATTTATGACAGAGTTGGTCAAAGACTGCATTGTCTACCGCATTCCCGCGGTCTGCGTTTTGTTACATTTTTGGATTTCTTTTAATATTTCACGCTAAAATACCTGTTGTTATTTTGGTTTTCTGGTATTGGTGATAAATGATAATATAGAGGTAAGGAACATTTAAGGACGTTTTAAGCTTTTTGCAATCGATTTAGTTAATATCGACAAAATTGGTTGTTGTACAAAACTATATTCTTTGAAAAAACTCTACGCTTGTAACACGATCCTCTGTTATGATTATTAGAGCTCTATAAAAATAGAGACTATCACCACTGGACTCAAATTCCATGTTTTGATCGCTAAACTCCAAAAGATCTACTATCTTTATACAGATTCAATTCTGCAAGGGTGTGTTATAACTCTTGTAGAATTGAATTAAAGTTGTCATGGAAACTTTGATAGAATAAACTTTTTATCTAACTTCTGAGGCGTAATATTTCTAGTCTTTAATATTCCTAATCGAATATAATGAAAGCAAGAATTATAATAATATCAAAGCCAAGCATTTCCAGCCGTTAATATATCTAAGCCAACACGAAATATAAAGAGCTAAAGATCTCGTTCAGTCAAATCGGTTATCAGGGCCGTCATGATCATACTATAAAGTATAAAGCACGGATACTAGCTAGCTAAAGACTTAATTAGCGTGCGCACGCGCCGACTATCTTATCGGCCGCACGATTCGCGAACTTGTCCGACTTGATACAGCGATTTATGTGCGCCAAGAGATACTTATACCACCTTAGGCTATTGTCAGCTATGACTCTATTATAGATAGTAGAGTTGCATTAGTGTGAAGGAAGAAGAAGATTTTTCAAAACCACTAAATAAGTTATTTTGATGAATTCGCAAATTTTAAGGGGTATAATTTTAAAGCTTTCTCGTAGATGCTAACAGATAACTAGACAGAACAATTTTTAATATTTTGTAGCTTAACATCTAAGTAATATAATAGTACCTATCCATATCCTAAAGTCTAAGTCATAATACCGAAGTACTAATAAAAATTATACATCTATCGACTATAGTATATTTGGTGCATAGTTTGTTTTGAATCCATTATTAATTCCTGAATTGCGTGCTGCTAAACATGAGTTAGTTACATAGATGAATTTTACCTTTAAGACCCTTACTCGAAACCTACGTGTCTTCTTTTACAAACATAGTCATAGCTCATTATATACATTCGTAGACTCCCTAGGTGGTGGGCTTATTTCTCGGTTAATTAAGATAACTCAATGTGTCTATCGACAACAATATATGGATGCGCCTGCGCAAGACAGATAGCTTTATTTACATGATTTTACGCAACAGCTAATTATCGCTGGACAGACAAGAATTTATGTTATTATGGCTCTTTAATTTCACACGGACGCATAATACGTCCTTGTTATAGTTATTATTAAGTATGCCGGTTTGCCGTTTACGTGTTTAACATAAAACGTGTTTAAGAAAGGTATACATTTAAAAATAAATTTAATTTAACTACAATGATGGCAAAAAAATTGTGAGTACTTTTACCAACATAGAGTATTTTACTTTTATTTTGATAATTAATTAAAAATGATAAATGTTATAGGTAGGTAGGTAGAACTCTACAAGGCGCAGGTTCGGCCACATATGGAATATTGTTCTCATCTCTGGACAGGGGCGCTAAAATACCAACTGCTCCCTCTGGATCGTATCCAACGAAGGGCCGCTCGAATTGTTGACTGTCATAGTGTTTCAAACTGCTTGGACCCCTTGAAATTACGTCGAGATGTAGCTTCACTCTGCATCCTCTATCGGTTGTATCACGGGGAGTGCTCTGAGGAATTGTTCGGAATACCACCTGCAACTTTTCGCCATCGTCCCACGCGAAAAATATACCATTCTCAACACCTTGATGAGTGGCAGTCTTCCACCGTGCGTTTCTCGCGTAACTTTCTGCCGTGCACTGTAAAACTGTGGAACAAACTGTCACTGGCAGTATTTCCGGACCTATACGACCTGCATACCTTCAAGAAAAGAGCGTATTCCCTCCTAAAAGGCCGGCAACGCACCTACAGCTCTTTTGATGTTGCGAGTGTCCATGGGCGACGGTAGTTGCTCTCCATCAGGCGACCCGTTTGCTCGTTTGCCCCCTTTATTTCACAAAAAAAATAAAAAAAGGTAGTACCTCCCTAAAAGGACGTGATGATAATTTTTCGTAAGATTAGTGGTCTTACATCCCGACTCCCGAGCCAGCTGTAAACTACATACTTTAGTTTAGTTTTTTTTCTAAGTAAGTTGACTTAACTGTAATCTATCATTGCTTAATCTACTATTATTAAAATGCAGCACCTTTGTCGCTTACTTATCTACCCTTATTTCTTTTGTTTAAAGTGGGTGGGCCTGTCAAAAACCCTGATTATATTGATTTATGTATTAGCTAATACATTATATTTAAAAATATTCCGAAAAAACTTAAAAAAGGGTAATTTTAAGTAGTTCGTTTGCCTGACGAATGCGACCCAATTAAATATTTGTGATTAATGTTTTTTTTATTTCGTCATTCGGAAACTCGTCCCACATTTTCAATATCTCGTTTTATCGTCTCAAATATTTAACGAGAATAGATACTTAATTAAATTAACGAAAATCCGATATGAAAACATAAGGTCGTCACGAAACCCTAGCTACCTAATAAAGCGGAGTCTCACGTTCCTAATTAGATCGTTAATTATAAGCCTTCCTCGGGAGCTTTAATTTCAACATAAAAGACTATCTAAGTCGTTACTACATTTGACCAGATATTGTAAGCGGATATTCTGTCGAAATATTTTGTACTTACAAATTGTTTACTGGTAATTTCGAAGAACATAAAAATATGTAGCTTACTGAAAATTATCATTATCTCAGTTATATAATATCATGTATTGTGCCTTTAGTTTATGTACACAGTACAACAATAATAGTATTATTTTGTTTTTAAAAATTCTTTGCTAGGATTTTTTTTTGTATTAAAAGAAGTACTTTTGCCTTGTATTGAAATATATTCTATTATTCAATATACGTAGGTAAATACCTTAATTTGAGCGTTTGTATTTACTAATTGTCTAATTGCGCGTTCATGAAATTCATAGCGAGCACGATAGTCTACAATACATAAGTAACAAGTATTAAATATTTCCGTAAAACTGAAGAAATTTCGACCATAAATCGTGTAGATTTGGAAGTTCGGATCAGACCCTCGTGGTATCAGGTCGCCCGCTCACTCGTCCCACTCGCCCCACTCGTCCCACTCGGGCCGCACGGCCGGGCGAGTCGCTAAATAATAGCAGTCCCTCACCAGGTGGACTTGAATCATTACTCTAACTGTAATCCGCCGAATACACCCTGATTTATGGGAGCGTACAGGGTGTCTTATAAAAAATATGGCGGTAAATAATTTGCTGTTAATCCGCTTAATCCTTGTATAAATGTTGATTTGAGGACACATTACATTCATATTAGGTAAATAAGCAAGATTTGTGTTAAAATGTACGATAAGTATGTGTGTTCTTTAATTAGAAACTACTTAATGATTTTTCATGAAAGTCATGATTCTATGATATTGAATGTACTGTCACTTCTTGGTGGAAATTCATCTTCAATTAAATAATTATACACTTTCCTTGCACTTATTCCACTTTAATTTAATATATTTATTACAAAATTGTTAAATACACGACCGGTTTCGAAAAACACCTGATGATGATTTTTTCGAAACCGGTCGTGTATTTAACAATTTTGTAATAAATATATTAAAATAAAGTGGAATAAATGCAAGGAAAGTCTATAATTATTTAATAGTCATAATTCTCACTACGGTTTCATCCCGTAAAAGAAGAGTTTTCTAGAGAAATCAACTATATCTATTATTCTTATAGTAACTTAGAGATAACACTGATAATAACTAAATATTACTTTATGCTGGTAGGTATCTCAGTATATTTTTTTTATAAAAACTGCTTTGGTCGCCGAAATCAATTCAGAAGAGTCAATAATATCAAATGACAGTCGTTCTTATTTGAGATTTTCGCATTTTCTCTACAAATTCGTCTAACCGTCTGATTTTCTTTTATATTCAAAAAGAAAATTGCTTTTATCGTGAGGATTTCTTGGGATTTCATCAGAAAAGCCCGGCTTAGACAGTTTTATTATTTATTCAAATGTGTTATGTTATAAACTGAGACAAATGTAGGCGTGATATTTTTATTTGTCTCGTTCATCATTGTAGCCTCCGCGACATTTAGTTTAGAATATAGATGTTTGTTACAATTATTAATTATGAATGCCTATTTTTATTTTAGAATACTGTTTGTATGCATTTTTTTTAAATTATAATATTATGTAGCATCGTCAGAGAAATTGGCAGATCAGAAGGCAGACCTACGTAGTTTTGTCGGGTTATATCAAAATATAGAAGTTAGTCATGTTCTTTCTGCTGCACATAACCCGACCAAATAACGTCGGTCCGCCATCTGCTATGGATACATTTCTTTGGTGGTACATCTTCACCTTGTCTTAACAAGTCGAGTTTGCACTCCCCTATTTTTAAATACGTAAAAACACGAGAAAAAGCATTCCTTGCATTGAGTTTTCAAAAACCATACATTTACATTGCTTAGCTAAGCAAATAGGGTTGAGAATCCCCTGGCACGTCGTCGAACCCGCATCCCTCGTACGAGTTTCCTGTTTGGCGCGGCACCACGGCTACTCCCGTACCTACCTGCCAAGTTTCCATTATTTGCTAGATGTTTGTATATCCCACTTGGATAAGAGAGATTTATTAATAAGACCATTCTAGCTATTATAAGCCCAATTTTTCATTTCAAAGTTGTTGGTTTTTGGACAAGAGTTTATGTTTTCAGTAAGGCTGTTGATTGGTTCGGATCTCTCTAGTGAATAGATATATTTTAATGTGTCAAAATAAACTTGGACTTCAGTTGATTAAAAATTAAAATTATTTATATGGATGTCGAAATTATGAAAAATAATCACATTTACTTTTAAGGTGACGCCTTGATAATTTGGTTGCAGCGATATCGATTTTTCTCAACAATGACTACAGCTAAGAAATAAAAGTTCATTGTCAGTAAGTATTCATCATGTCTTTATCTTTGAATTACCCATAACATAACACGATTGGTCTACTTTTATAACACAGAATAATCAATCAAAAAGACTTCTATAAAAACAGGGATTCTAATTTTGCCAATTACAGAGAAGAGTGATTTAACCTTCCAAAAATAAAAACATAGATTAGTTCAAGCATACACTAAACCATTTTGTCGCTTACGCCCTATTCAGTTATTGCTGTTCTATTTCTTGTTCTGCCGGCCCGGCCTCTCAAATGGAACAAGCGATCTAAAACATATCCTAAACGATTTTTAATTTTAACGCGGCGTCACCTTAAGTAATAGTTTTTGATCCTTTTGTTTAACCAAGAATAACAAAGTTTATGACTATTGTTGTATATGTTGTATATGTTTCCAACCTCTACTATTGGTAGGTACACGGTATCACTTATATAGTCTGTCTTTAATAATATTATAGCGGAGGCACATACGCTTTTTAGATAGATATCTAAGAAGCTTATTGAAGCCACCCGAGACCCCAGAGCTGTGAGCTACCTGGCACAACGGTTAGCAATTGCCATCCAACGTGGCAATGCTGTCAGCTTGCTAGGCACTCTGCCAGATGGGGATGACCTGGGTAAGTTTTTCTTTTTATAGTTTTTATACTTTAAGTTTGTATATATATATTTGTATATTTTAGATTGTATTTTTTAGTGTTAAGATTGTTGTTATCTATTATATGTAATTAATATTTAGGCGATCTAGCTGTTAGTTTATCTTTACTAAATTATATCATTTAATTGTAAATAGGTACATCAATAACAAAAAAAGTATATATAAAAAGATTATAGCGGTTTAAGGATTTAAGTTAAAAGAAACAAATGTACAGTAACAGAGTTTTTATTGAATGCAGATCAGTTGCACTATAGCCGATATTGTACAAAAGTAGTTCCGTCCACAGTACAGCTCACACGAGTACAATCATAAAACACATTAAAATCGTTTAACTAGAATCCCCTTTTTAAGTATTTCTCTTCGTTAATTACTAATTAATATTAATTATGATACATTACAATAAATTGGGCCTACCTATTTACGTATGACAAATGCTTGTAAAGGACAAAATTTACGTATAATATTCATGAGCACGATTCACAATAAAATAAATAAACGCAACGAGTCAACTTATAAAATCGATTGTATAAACTTATATAAAGATCCAAAGAGTGATTAAAAAAACAAGTGTATCAATTTTGAATCGCGATTTATAAATTAGTTGTATATAATATTATTTACATAAAACGAACGAGGGCAAAAAGTTAGGCGAAGATTCTTTCTTTATACTCATAATGATATATTTTATGTAAAATCAGATAAAATTGATTTTAATTAATATTTTCTTCAAAAAGCACGGTTTGGCACTATAAAACTTCCCCAAAATGAAGACAGAAAGAATCTCGTCCAAATTTTAACACGAATCTTATATTACAAGAGAAAAGTTAAGTATATTACGTTTATAGGAATCCAAAAATATTACTACAACTGTATCTTAAAATAAATTATATTACTTATGTTAATTATCTACTCGTATACTGGGCACAACTAGTTTTGATTGTTGTCATTTAGGTGACTATTATAGGTAAGCTAAGTATAAGTTAAGCTATCGACTAAAAATGGAATATTCTTCGTACTAAAGCCTTTTTATTTACGTATTTAGAGTATCCGATGTGACGCAATCGTTTTATAAAATTAATAATAATAATTACAACAGTTGACAAAACATTGCGAACGAAAAAACATTGATCTTAAAAGCAAATAAAGTCTTTACTTCTAAAAAAGCTAAAATAAAATAACAAAATATACAAATTACACAAATATTGCTGAATAATTTCAAAGTTTTTATTCAAATTTTATGAAATCTGTTACCTATATTATTATAGTCCTGATTCCTGCCTAGCTATCTTTCTACAATAATTTTGTAAATCTTTTGTCAAAGTTTTTTAATAATAGCTAAATAAAACAAAAATATAATCCCTTTTATATCAATTATATTTTACGTCACATCAGATGTTTATTATTATAATATACTTATTAATTTCTGAACGTATACAGACGTTGTACATCAGTTTATTATTAATACAATAACCTTAATTATTTACAAAATATCAAGTAACACGTTACTGATAGATTTATACATTATACTTTTCCATTTCAAGCGAGAGATCTTCTAGACCTAAAATATATAAATGCTAGTATTAAAATTTGTTCAGCCCACAGTGAACGTGTACGCCGTACATGCCTCTTAGCCAATCGAAAACTTTAAATATAGAAGAATCGCTAAAATGCGATTGGTATACAACATTTGTACATTTTTCAGTTATACAATCTATACATTTAGATTTTGATACTTTTGAAGTTACGTCTTTTAGGACGTTTCAGCGCTTTAAGAATAAATCATCTGAGAATTTCGCCTATATATTTATTTTGAAAACCTGTTTAATCTAAATTATCCAGCAGATAAATTATTCTCGGCCGCGAATTGAGCGCTTGCGATTCGAAATGAACGATAGTGAACAATTCGCACGATAAATAAAAACACAATTCCATTTGAAGCTCTCGGCTCGCGGCCGTGTACCTCAGCGGGCGTCCAGGCGGGATTTACAGGGGAGCGGGGCGATATATCACTAACCTGGTGCCACCGGCCGATACCATCTAGCCGATACCGCCGATCTAGCCTCTCAATCCCGTTTCAATGCCAACATTTGTTTATGCTAAGGATCGTCTGATTTGATTGAAATTTTGAAAACCTTATACAGGGGAGCGGGGCGATATATCACTAGCCTGGCGCCATCTGCCGATATCATCTAGCTCGATAGCCTCTCAATCCCATTTCAATGCTTACATTTATTAATTTTGCAAAGGATCTTCTGGTTTGATTGAGAATTTGAGAACCTTATTGAACAAGGGGAGTGGGGCGATGTATACTTATCCCGGTGCGCTGGAACCAGGATATTGATATACGGCCGATACCATTTAAACCGATACAGCCGACCTAGGATCTCAATCAATGCCAACATATTTTGTTTATGCTAAAGATCCGGGATCTTCTGATTTGATTAAAATTTTGAGAACCGTCAAAGATTACCGTTGCATTGGTGGGCTGCTAGAAACTAGCGAAAGAAAGTGAAGCGATAAACGAGCGGACACCGAAACATGTATTTTTCATGCGAGCAATAATTTATAGTCGGCGATGGTATCGCGACCGGTTCTTTTATTTTTGAAATAGTGATACGCGGGCTCGGTGAGTACTAACGGGAAATTTTGATAATAAATCTTCGGTAGTCGATTGCCTAAGCGCTCGTGTGGGCGCAGAAATTTATTCGACACTTTGATATCTTGATCTCGCGACGTCAGTTTTTGGGGATCGAACTAAAAACGCGACGACCACCTGAAACAAAGGAAAAGCGAAATTAATAGAAGTGCCAATCAAAAATCATACAGCGGGCGAGGAAGGCTACTCACTCGAAAGTTTTAATTAATTTGTGGGGCGTAAAACAAAAATATATTCAAAGTTTAGCACGCACGAATTTTTACATCGAACTCGTATAAAGTTTGATAAAGGCCGTATCTTCGGCTGGCAGGCTCCGTCGAGCCGGCGCTGAAATTAAGATGTAACATGATGCGAGAACGAGCAAGACCTGCTAGATTTATTGCTATACCACTTTGCATATGCTGATTTACAAAGAGCGCGGATATCACTACGAGCTGTAACATCCCGTGTGAGAGAATACAGTGTTTTATTCGCGTCGTTATTGTACTTGATCAAAAAAGTATAAAGCACTATTCGACTTATTGTTAAGTAATTATTATTTGGTAATTATTAATTTCAAAAGATATATAACATTATAATGTGCTTAAAAACCATATTAAAAATGCAAAAAGTTTAAAAATATGGGACAGGCATTTCACAAAACAAAATCTGTGTGACAGGCAAATCAAATTAAACACAAAAGTAACGGCGCAAACCAGCATCATTACAGTCTAGCAAAAACATAAAATAATTGCCTTTTGCCAAACAAAATAGCGCATTTAACAAAAGTGGTGTAACTTTGCGATTTTGTTTCAAAAAACTAAAATTAGGAATCTTTGAGATTTTGAGGTCTAGAATTAAAGGAAATTTTTGCAAATTTAAAAAAAAAAGTTCTCATTCTTAATTCCTATTCCTAACGGATTATCGAAGGCAAATTTTTATATCCCACCAATGCTTCCCCGAAATATTACTGCTACGTAAATACAAATAGGTTCTAACAGCTCTATAGAGTTCCGTGTCTGCTGATGTTGCCCATTTGCGAAGCGGGCGCGAGCGAGACGACTTTCTGTCCGTGCCACAGTCAGCGGAAAGAAAACATCGCTCGAGCTTGCATTACTGTATAACTCAACGGAGATTAAAAATAAACGGACAACTCTAGATTATTTTGAGAGGAAGATTAAGAAGACATGGAAAATATCTTATTTGGAAACCGCAATGCAGTTTTGATCCTCTACACTTTTAATTCTAGTACCTACAGCATATTCAATTCTAACTCATCATATTATAATGCTGAAGAGTTTGCTTGTTGTAACGCACTAATCTCACGAAGTACTAGACCGATTTTTATGTAATTTGTCACTAATATAGAGTTCACCACGTGAAAGGACATAGTCTATTTTGCGGGAAATTTTTCACCGGAATTCCTTATGTACGCAGTGCAGAATGTCTAGTAAAAAATTGAGTATATGACTGAAATTGGAAACAAAAGCTTAGAAGTAAGAATAGATTTAAGGCTACATCAAATAATTACATTGAACGTTTCTATTTCGGTAATAACTCAATTTTGATGAACATCAGAAATCTATGATAGCCCACTATTATAAATTACGGTAATTGCGGTGGAATACCCGGAGATTAGTGAGAACATGACTGACACTACTGTCTTAGGTTTACTCCACTTGGTTTATTCATTCGTAATGATAATAATATTATTATATATTATTGAAGTGAGATAAACAAAGTTGATAAGTAAGTGCATTTGTTGAATAAAAAAATAATAGTAAACTGGAGACTGACGGGGACTATTGTTTGTGCTACGGGATAGCGATGGACGTTGCCGTGGTGCCATACTTAGTTAGGGACAGCCAGTAAAATAATGGTGTACGTTAAACTGTAAACAATATTCAATGTTCTATTACTTAATATAGAAAAGGGGACTTGAACTAATTTAATGAATATCTAGTTTCAGGTCGTCCTGAAAAATCGCTTAAGATTGGGGCAGCCTCAAGTTCGGAACACTTTGTAAGTAGATTGTTAATTGCTTATGTATTATTTCTTTTCAAATCCATATTTTATTATTAAGTTGTACTCAATTACAACTTATTTGCGAAGAGACTCAAGCATATTATGACAATGATTCTAAAGTCTCTCACTAAGTAACAACGATGACGAATACACGCTACAAATAGTGCTAGAAAAAGAATGCAATTAACGTATTAACATTGTATCCGAGCTAACGACCTGAAACAAGACATCCTGAATTTATTTTCAGAGGCAGTCCAACAATGGAAGACCAAGGAGCTCCGTCAAGCGGGAGGGCCATAAATCGCGAGAGACGCGCAATTTGTTGAGTTACGTCCAGCCGGCGGCCGACGAGAATTAGCTCCCAGAGATAAATTGGAGGCCCGCTAAATAAATTATTTGGGAAAACCGAGAAAAAACGGCATCTTCCCTCGATAAGGGTTGATATCGACCGCATTAGCCAGCTGATGCGACTGGTAAATTTTGGATTTTAGTTGTGGGGAATGGATATTGTGAATAAACATTGAACCAAAGAGAATATCACTATGTGCAATGAACGCAAAGCTTAACGTTTTGAACTCAATACAAAGCTATGCCAAAAAGATGTCAGTTTCACCAAAGTCGTGAAATTTGATCGTTAATCAAATCTGTCACATATTTTGTTTTAGGTCGTACATAAATTAATAATTTGCACTACCCGGCCTTAACAAAATTGGCGCTAAGACAAAATATTTTAGATGTGTCAGAATCTAAAATTCCACACTTTACTGCAAAAATCTTGTTGATTTATTTTTCGCACCAGGATGTAGAGGTGTTCACACCAAACATCATTCATATTCCGATCGAGAATCGATAGAGCAGTATGAACTTTTAAATCGCATTACAATCACTTAATCATATCAAGACGATCGCCGATAGCCGCTGCCCGGGATGCATATCAAGTGGTTGAATTTAATCTATTGTTTATAGTATGGTCTCCATCAGTCATGTATGGAATAAATCACAGATATACGAAAATCAATTCTAATCGAGGAAATGATTGAAAATCGGACATAACAAACCTTGAGTCATATCGAATGATTAAAGATAGAGTTTATGTGTTTATGTGGTGGACGGAAAAGTTGTAGAATATATTTTAAAGTTGTTAGTACCATCAGGGCAATAGCTAGTCAAGACCACTTTAATATCAATTTTTAATGCGTATAAATCAATAAAAAGTGCAAGACGTTCCGTAGATTTAAATTCTTTTACCCCATCTGGGTTCACTTTTATTTCGATTGGCCTGGAAGGGTTGGGCGTGGGCACCCTTTCTTTTGGGATTAATCTTCTATTCGAGACTTAGCCGACAATAAGAAAGATACATAGGTGGGCTTAGGGAGGGGCGAGAGCAAATTTCTCAGATTCACTCCCTACGGAGGGATTTTATTACATTCGTTAACGCATATTAGATTAATGCGTAAACACTAGGAATTAGTATGCAAATTGCCGGGGAGCGATGTTTGTGGTGAGTGCTAGCCGAAAATGGCACAAAAATGAATTTTGAAAAGGGCAAAAATGTAGACTCGGTTTTTTAAAACTGACACTTTTTTGAATAATGAATTATACTCGGAGAAACATTTTAGCAAGTAAATTATGTTGATAAGCGGTAAGATATTAAAGCTAGTGGGTAAAATAGTAACCTATAATTAAAATGGATAATATAAATAAATTATTTCACACTACACAAATATCAAAATTATACCTAATAATCACGTAATGTGGCAAACTTATCGAAAGATTTTACAATTGTAAGGGAGTTTAATAGAATTTTTGTATAAAAGGGATCCATTTTGGAAAGGCCGAGCCGCCCTACCTGCTATCAATCCATCCCCTCCCGTGACGTACGTGCGCCATACTTGTTTCCCGTCCAATATGGGAATGTTTATTAATTTTTGTAGAAACTTCCTAGACTAGAATATAGAGAAGTAGGAAAAACTGTGTAATACTATTAAAGCGTTTATAAGGAAGTATATAAAACAAAAGGTATTTCAAATTAGTAACCAATGGCTATTGGTAAAAAACACATAATATTATTATAAAGAAATAAATGACTAGGAATTTATCTCTAGACAAGTGGCGAAAAAGTCAAACGTAGGCCCGCAATTTATTTAAAAGTAATTTCTTTTAAGGTAGTTGGATAAGATATACCTAAATATACTGTCAAAAAATTACCACCCAAAACTTTATAAAGTCGTTTTATTATTAGCATTGAACTTCAGATGCCTACATTTTAAAACTGTCAACACTGCTCACTTCCTAAATAAGATAAAAAGACTCCACTCCCATAGCTCTTAAAATATTTTTATTTATAACGCTCTCATACCAACATATGGTTCGATCGCTGTTATCAGGTTTCTATTCCGTTTCAGATACACATTATTTATTATGCCAACACATAAATCAAAAAGATTATTCGTAGCCGACAAAAATAATATATATAGATCTAATCTTATAAAGCCTGTTTTTAGCTAATTAATAAGCTTAATAAGCCTTAATTTTAGTATGTGATAAAATTCTTTAACATTTTTATACAGAATGTGTTTTATAATAATTATGTCAGGACAATATAAAACATAACATTATATAGGTAAAGTTGCCTGAATTAAAGAAAAATATTTTGGTTACCGAGTTTATGATTGCTGGTGACATATTACAAAAAATGTATTTTTATTTTTACCATTGTATTTGAATGCGCCCCCAGCCATTTATCAGGATTTTGGACGGGCGAGCCTAAAATTTTGAACGCTCTAAGCTCGGCGTAAATTTCGTGAAACATGACATGTTGGAAAAAACACCACAAAGTCACTTCCCTTTCGTGTTGCCTGCACTAATTCAAATTAAAAAGAGGATTCTGTAATTTTGTGACTTTGTAATTTAAAAATCTTTATCTACATAATCTTAATATTTTGTCCGAAAACTAACCTATAACATTTTACATTTATTTTGTGAAATCAGTACGATGCTATTCCAATTTTAGCCACAGTGTGATTTTTTTCTGCAAATCGCACATGAGTAATCGTTCTTTAAACGGCGAGGACGGTTCTCAGGGTGTCAATATCGCAACATTTGTCGTCTCAATGAACTTTAACTTGGGACATATTACTTATGTTATTTTCGGCCCGCTAATGCGACCATCGCTCTCCGACTAATCCTTCTTTTTCCTTTCTCTTTATTTCCGTAACACTTTGTAATGTGTCACCATTAGGCCGACTATGCGAGGGCCGGAGACGCTCAACTATTTCAGACTGAAATATTATTCTAACAAATTGCTGACGAGCTCCCAGACTATTTCAAAATTTAATATTACGTAACGCGATACATCACGGCTTAATTTAAACAACATGGCCGAAAAAATGATACCGTTGCCAAATATCGAAACGAGAAAAACTATTTAATCCGAAAAGTTTTGTAGGTTGGTACTACAGTATAAATCAGCGGGCCGTCTCGATGCCAAGGATATAAGATGGTATTGTTGGCAGCACTGCGATACGTCGGCTCGGTGTAATCCGTCATAGCGCACCCTGTATAATGCAGCTAGGTGCTAGCGCTATTCATTACGAGTAATCCCGCTGCTACATTGTAAATTCTCACTTTATTTACATTTAAACTAGCTGTCCCGGCAAACGTTTCTTTGCCATATAAAGTATTTCGCCCGTATTGTTTTGTTGAAGTGACTAAATAAGTATGTCACCATGGCAACGTCCATCGCTATCCCGTCGCACAAACAATGGTCGCCGTCAGTCTCGAGTTGTAATAATTTACTATTATTTATTCAACAAAAGCACTTATCAATATAAAAAGTACCCAGTAGCCGATTCTCAGACCCACTGAATATGCATATAAAATTTGGTTAAAATCACTAAAGCCGTTTCGGAGGAGTACGCTATCTAACATTGTGACACGAGAATTTTATATATTTGAAGATTACAAAGTAATAAGCACTTTTTATTTTCAATGTTATGACTGGATTTAGTGCTACTGTTATCTCTGGTTTTAATGCTACTGAGTATTCAGCATCTCATTTTCTGAGTGACCAATGACGGTAGTGTAGGTATGGAATGAAACTTCCGAAAAAAGATTAAACCTAGTTACTAAGTAGATTACAATCTTTAATTAGGTAAGTAACAATAATAGGTAGGTAGGTTCAGATTGTGGTAGTTGAAATTACGAAAATTATAGCAATTATCACTTTACGATAGAATTATAATGGGTCAGTAATTAATTCTTAGTAATTGACTAGGAAACAGAGGTTATTAATGTAATTATGTACTTTAATTAAAAATGTAGTATCAGGTATGCGATTAATCTAATTGTTGTTATTATTGTTACTTTGTATTCTGCGTATATACAACAAGAAATAGAAATACTCGTCAAAATTCATCAATAACTTCTGCAAGAAAATTATGTATATTAAAAAATTATTTTAAATGTTGTCAGTGTCGCTAAAACTCAAGAACGACTGAGCTAATTTGGCTAGTTTTAGTCTTGAGTATTCTCGGATGTCCAGCTGACGTAGCATGGTCACCATAGAAACGGTTTCTTTCTACAGAAGAATCGACAATATACTGACAGATTTTGTCGACAAAATGACGGATTTCCATTGTCTTTGTCTTGTTTGTCTAACTGTCACTTTGTCTATTCTTCCGTAGGAAGAAACCGTTTCTATGGTGATCATGCTACGCCTGCTGAGCTGATAACTTTCGTCCTACTTAATATATAAAAGTAGGAGGAAAGTTATACGACGGGTCATCTAGTTTAGTACATATATAATGTTGCTGAAAATGTTAATCGCGACGTGCAGACAACTATTTCTAGGCTTAATTGAATGTAATGAATAAATCTAAAAACTACTCAGACTTAACAATTGTCGTCGGGCAATTTCTAAAGCAACATTGTTAGCGTTACAGTTTTTCATTTCTATACGAACGAGGGAAAAAATAACAATTTCTCAGCGAAGATTACTCGAGGGATCTGATCTTTATTGCCTCGAATCACGTGATCTCACAATACTCTTCCTCATCCGAGTTATTTACTCCTCACACTTTTAATTTTTTCCTCGGAACGAAGGCCGTGCGTCTCCGTCACTGCCTCGTTACCAAAATCACGTTTATCATAGATCACATTTATCTAAGGCTTTAGTTTCGCGCCGGAACAAAGGACGTAAGTGCGGTTTTTCCCGGTGTAAACTCAACTGTATCGTCGGGGAGAAAAGTGGGAAACGTATTGTCATATTTTACATTCTCTAGCGAAATTATAAGAAAGGTGATATATTATAGTCGCGAGCCACACACGACGAATTATAGCGAACCCGCGGGGGATACGCGCCCTTGATATATTTAAAAATATTATTATCTTATGTAAAATTTATCGGTTTTAAAAGAAAGGTAAAAATGTAAGGTGAGTTTCGTCAAAACAGCTGTATTATTCAAATAAACTTCCGAACGGATGATTATTGACATAATTTATAAAGTTAAACATGTAATTATTCCTTTTTCCTAAACTATTTGTAAATTAATATTATTTAGTGTAATTTTATTCTGTTTGTATTGTAAATTATTTATTTTGATATCATTCATTATAATTTATTTTGAAGTTAATTAAGACGCGAAAATTTATGGGCGTTTTATGTTAAGTTCGCTTCATTTTTAGTTAAGTTTAGTTTTTGTGTACGGTAATGTGTAAGACCTAAAATAGTAATTGTTTCTTATTTAAAAATGGATTCTATAAGCCATATTTTTTGCCATGATTTTGATTTTTTGTGTTCGAAATTATTATTATTTAACTGTGTTTCTAACAACCATGTTTCATAAATACCTAGGTTTAAGTTTCCCAAAATTAGGTAGACATAAATAATTATTCCTTTTTAAAAAGACTAACCTGTTTACTGTTTAAATTATACAAGACCGTGCCACAATAATAATTAAGATAGATATCTCATATGCAAACTTGAACAAAAACTATACATTTATACATACCTACATCCTCCGTATAAAGTTATAAGAGCACGGTCGGGAGACACACTATAAACTTGTCAGCTGAAACTATTTCGGGATGTTTGTTTCCCTTTTGACAAATCGCGTCTCGGTGAGGCGCCATCTTGCGGCATTCCGGCAACCTACCCGGGAATAAAATGTTATTCAGCGCGTTGCACTTGACTGTACATGTACGAGTATGTAAAACTACGCTTTTCCCAAATGCGTAACAATTTTTTACCTCATTTTTTAAATATGTTTTAAATTCCTGAAATGAATATTATGCCTGATAGTATGAGTTTTGACCGATTTCATCATCAGATTAAGATAAGCATAGTCAAACCTTGTTTTCGTTCATCATAAAACCTTTTTTTAGAATATATAGATATAATTGAGGATGGCCGAAATATTTAATGGAATCAAGTGTTACTTTGCGGAAATCCATAGTTTAAATTTAGTTTGTTATTATTTTTAGCAATATTCCGCGAAAACAACTTCCACCTTTAAGTAAATGAGTGAGTGTACGCATAGGCATGCGTACAGCACCTCCCTCCTCCCACACTGCCTATGCGTACACTCGCATGCAAGAACTTGCAAACACCACCACCACACAAGCAGTGATGTTGGCAAATCCGTGCAAAGCCCCTCACCACCATGCAGGTTGAAAACCTCGACGCGCGTTTCGCCCCAACACCGGAGCATCCTCAGGATGTGGACTCTACGAACAACGTCCGTTAAGTGACTACTTAAGTGACACTTAACGGACGTTGTTCGGTGTTGGGGCGAAACGCGCGTCGAGGTTTTCAACCTGCATGGTGGTGAGGGGCCTTGCACGGATTTGCCAACATTATTGCTTGTGTGGTGGTGGTGTTTGCAAGTTCTTGCATGCGAGTGTACGCATAGGCAGTGTGGGAGGAGGGAGGTGCTGTACGCATGCCTATGCGTACACTCACTCATTTACTTAAAGGGGGAAGTTGTTTTCGCGGAATATTGCTAAAAATAATAACAAACTAAATTTAGGCCGAAATATTATTTTCGGAGATAGTGAACGCAGAATCGCGCCTGTTTTTCATATTTCGGCGACAATAAAACTTAATACAATAATACGGATTACATGAAATATAGCAATTTGTAGACGCCATACATTCTCCGTGAGATATGTCGCGAGATAAATATTAAAAGCACACATTACAGTCGGAACACGTAACTAGTTTCACTAGATATTTGTCTAAGCAGAACTACTGGGAGTGGGCGGAAAAAATTAGGAGCTCTACATACCGACGACGGAGAGAGTAAGAAAATATTGGGTCTTGCATACCTATTGTACTAAGATTTATAACCTATAAATCTTAGGACATACGCAAGACACAATGTTTTCTTACTAGACTGATACCTACCTATCTAAATATGAAATTTTAGATATAAGCTAGAGGAGAATAGAGCAGAAGCTCCAACATTGATTGGGATTCTGTTTTCTCACGAAAAATTGGTAGATATGTGGTACGAGTATCAATAATAATTTGAAAAAATACTGAAGGAGGAATATTATTATGTTAGGTTGTGAGTAGGCACGTCGTTAATTATTTATTGTCTGTTGTCGTAAAGTATATTAAAATATTACTGTCTACTCACGACTTAATAATAATAAATTAATATGGTGCAAAATCTTTGGGTCGCAGGCGGGTGGGCAGCCTAAGAGGGTCGCTGAAGTTAGGACAAGAGCGCAACAAGAATAATACAAAATGTTTTTCATTTTCTTTATGTCACCCCCGGCACTCGTAAAGGCATTAAGCGTAACCAAACTTTTGTTTGATACTCGCTGTGTGAGTAACGCGATATCCACTGCACTTTATACGGAATGATAAGATTTAACATGCAAGTATGAAAATTAGTTAGTTGCAGTCACCGAGTTATACTTGTAACTCAGTGGTTGCAGTATAAAAAAGAAAATTACCTTGATGGAGTAGACACCTAGCCTAATCTATATATATAAAACTCAAAGATGACTGACTGGACTGACTGACATGGTGATCTATCAACGCACAGCCACTGGACCGATCGGGCTGAAATTTGGGATTCAGGTAGATGTTATGACGTAGGCATCCGCTAAGAAAGGATTTTGATAAATTCCAACCCCAAGGAGTTAAAATAGGGAATGAAAATTTGTATATAATAATACTTCTTAACGCGAGTGAAGCCGTAGGCAAAAACTCGTATTATGATATAATTAATCAGGTATTAAGTATGGCATTTGCAAAACGAAAAAGCCACTAAGTATACTTTACATTTTCGCACGTCATAATGTTCTATGACTCTATACAATCGTTTCAATGTGAAATCTGTCCACAAGTTCGTTGCTCATTTTTTAAACGACCCTAAAACTAAATCACAAAAAATTCAAAAAAACATATTTACACAGACTTTTTATACGAAACGACGAGACAAAAGAACAAACAAAACAGTAGCGCAAACAGATGTCGAGCTTAGAAGCAAAATATTGAGCTTTTTAATAAAGAAGCTTAAAACAAAAAGCTTTTTCAAGCACGTGTAAGACGTTACCAGTTCAGTCACGGAATTCAATGCTGCGATAAGGGGAACAAAGAAACAGATAGAGAAATTAACTTTGCCGAACATGTGATTGTAGAGATAATAGTGTTTACGGCCTGATCCTGCCAAATTAATGGCAGTTATAATTATAATTCGGATGTTAACAATAACAACGTATTGTATGTATCTGATTATTAATGAAACAAGTTATCAATAATAATAATATTATGTAAACGTAACTAGGTCGTTAATTGTGAGGACTGAGGTATTACTAGATGAAGCTCGCAACTCCGTTGCGCCAAAATTCATTTCTCGCGGGGGACCCGTACATTTTTCCGGAATAAAAAGTATCTTAAGTCCTTTCCCGGGACTCTGATTATCTCCATACCAAATTTCAGCAAAATCAGTTCAGCGGTTTGGGCGTGAAGAGGTTACAGACAGACAGACAGAATATTGATAGACAGACAGACACACTTTCGCATTTATAATATTAGTATGGATTACGACTATTTTTTACCGGGACGCCAATTCTGGTAACTATGCTTTCAGTTAGAATTTAGATTATAAAGCTGGCCCACACGCCTAAAAATCTAATGGAGACACTATGTATGTAGTAGAATCGAGGCCCACCGAGATGTAGGAAAGTACTGTATATAAGTTTTTAATGATTAATTACGATAAATCTTAAATTTTCTTATTAAATGTACCTACGGTTGATTACGAAAAGAATTTTATTCGGTGGTAGGCATACGTTTTTCTTAACTTCGGGCCTAATGATCCTTATATTTTCAGCCATTTTGATTCGCATTGCGTTCGGCAACACGAGGGTGGTTCCAGAATAATTTTATCGAGATTTGATGATTGGAGTCGACAAAACTCCGAAATAAACCCAAATACGATTCGTGATTTTTTTTTTACCTCCTTGCGATGAGGAAAATAAGGAAAAATGTTGGCGTAACAAAATTTTGTTTACATCTTTGAATTAAATAGGTATTGTCATTGTATTAATTATTTTATAATTTTATATTTTCATACTAAAACCTAGGTAGCCAAATAACAATATTGTTTAGAACCTACATTTCTATCACTAGCACAACCTTTTTTTAACCCGACCAAATACAAAGCCTTTGAATATTTTTTTCTAATGATACATATTATAGTCCGTCAAGAAAGTGAAGAAATTAAAAAGTGGCAACATCGTAGTGTCATCCCTTTTTTCTTAGATTGATTTGAATAACACTACGATGTTGCCACTTTTTAATTTCTTATCTTTCTTGACAGACTATACTTAAAGCACATAATATAAAATACGACTGTCTTGCTGGAAATAATTAGTGCCTACTGTTTTGTGTGGATTAAACGAAGCATCCCTAATTGATAATAATATTAACTAGATATTATCTTGTGGATAATATAGGGTGTCGTCGCGGTGGTCCGTCGTTAATTTTTCAATAAAACATGTTCTACTGCCAGCCCCATTTTGTTGTTTTTTTTTTTTATGAAATAAGGGGGCAAACGAGCAAACGGGTCACCTGATGGAAAGCGACTTCCGTCGCCCATGGACACTCGCAGCATCAAAAGAGCTGCAAGTGCGTTGCCAGCCTTTTAAGAGGGAATAGGGTAATAAGGAAGGGTAGGGAAGGGAAGGGAATAGGGGAGGGTAGGGAAGGGAATAGGGTAGGGGATTGGGCCTCCGGTCAAGTATTTTTGAACTTGTATCATCTTATTATGTTCCTTTGAAAATTGAAACATTTTTGAGAGCTTCTTAACTTTAAGTAGCTAAAGAATCAACGCAGTTTAAAGGGATTCGGCCGAAATATTTAACAATCTTTCGGATATAAGTAGGTACCTATATAACTGTAGATATACCTACCTGCGGATTTTACTAAACTTTTAATCTTGTTAAAAGCACAAATATCCGCAAAATCATTCAAATCAATTTACAAAGTCCAGATATATTTACATCCGGATATATTTTCATCCGGATATATTTCCATCCGGATATATTTATATCCGGATAGATTTACATTCAGTAGAATGAATTGCGAAATCAGATATCGCATTACGGCCGCGCGGTACAACAGTAATTACAGTCTGAATCACTTGTAGAGGCGGACTTACACCGTGAAAGACGCCCATATCCATTTACTAATGATCCTACTGTTTAATCATTACTTTCTTGAATAATGTAGTTTACTGTTTGGTTTTTACACTAGTTTTTAAACGCTATTTTTGCTAAAAATATTTAATTTATAGCAAGAGTATATATTTTATATTCTTGCTAATATTATAAATACGTGCGTCTGACCGTTACCTAATTTAGGGCCTGTTTCTTGACAGATCAAGTATGGAGAATCTGTTGTGAATAGCCTATTCGGCACTTTATCAGAATGTGGTGAAACAGGCCCTTAGTGAGTTTCTTATAGTTAGTCATAGTTTTACGAAGGGAAGACTATTTCTAATTTATTAATTTATTTTAACGAATTTCCACTTTCTTTTATGTCTTAATTGAATGTCGGATAATTTTTATTCAACTGTCTTTTTACTTGCAGGTTTTTAAATCAACGAAGACAGCTGCGGGCGTCGTTACGTGAAGATCTATTGAGACTCCAGAAGTTATTGCAAATTACTTTAGAAAATAAAGTTATCTTGAAAGATGGTGTTGAAGAAAATTTGTCTTAAAGAAGATTTTAAAGAATTTTTGAATCTACCTGATTAAAGATTTTCTTCGAACAAAACATTTAACACAACTTTAGCGAGCACTGCACAAAAGTATAAAAGGAACGCCAATTACTTGAACTAGCTCAGGACCAGGAATACCTGTGGCTCGCCTTAATGGCCCGGTAATAATATTTTATGGCCATTACCAACGCAAACGGCTAAAACGTTTAAAAAAACAACAAACGCAACCAAAAAAAAAAACAATTGATTTCTTAAAAACTTTATTGTTCGTTTTTTGAAAACGTTCCTTTTTTTAAATTTTGTTTCTAAGGAGAAAGCAGTTAAAGTATCGTTCTAGGAAGTCGCCGACGGGATGGGGATGTGCCAAAAAGAGATAAAGTAGTTTTATTGATCTATACGGACGTTCGGGCGGCGCGAGTGTGAGTTGAATGAAACGAAGATAACTTGCCGCCCCAGCTTCGTCTGTCCCTCTCCCGCTTGCCGCCTGTCGCATAACGCCGTCCCCCTCGGGCCACGTGACCTAAGCAGGGTGTAACTCACCCTACGGCGGCCATAACTTACTCATAGCGATAGGCGGTACTGTCGCGAATAACATTATATTTTTATTTTTAAGCTCCTATTTTATGGAGAAATAATTTAAGATTGTAGCAAATTTTAAGGGTTTAATGTAGCAAACTGAAATATTAATTGTAGTGTGTTTGGTTGTGATAATAATAATTATAGATGCAGTTTTGAATAAAAATAATTATTTTAAATAATAAATATAGATAACTACTATATAATATTAAATATACCATTTAGACACATAATATGACACAAGTATTAAAATAAGGCCTTTTTAAGTATGAAACACGCAACTAAAACATTTGATATGTTTTATTTGTTTCCCAAACTTGAAGGTTTTTAAGGACACACTTTGATTTATTACTGTTATGATAAGCTCAAATAATCCGGATTAAAAGGCCGATATTTCTCTTCTAACCTTACACGGAAATAGCTTTTTATTTAACACCGTTCATACCAAATGTGCATCCCATAAATAAAGTCTCTCCTTCATTATATCTTTCCCTTTCTTTGGATCGTTTGTCTTGTTCCAACACTTTATTAACTCTGGGTCAATCCACTGGGACCTACTACTATCAACTTTAATAAAAATATAAATTTCTTAACTTGATTACAAATCTGTATCCTATTGTTTAGAATTTTGTTTCCTTAGAGGTTTATTTCTAAAGATATTGTTTGAGTCATGTTTGAGTATAATATGATATTTGGCAATTATGATAATTGATATCTGAGCTATATAAAAGAAATATATGTTCACTGAGTGTCAGGAATTTTAAAGTGACTAATCAAAGCTTATTAACGTAAGTGCCTTATCTAAAAGTGCCTTATTAAATTCATGCAATATTAGGATTTAAGTATTACATTAAATTATTTGAATTCTATAACCTTGGTCAATAATTATTACCCTACCTATGTCCTGTTTTTAAAACATGTTAGAGTACTTCAACGTACAATAATTTATTTGTGTATTACTTATAATGTTACTTTAAGCAACAAAGCCAAATATCAAAAAATTTAAAACGATGACGTTTTATCTGTTTACCGTCTTAAAGCATTAAAACACTAAAAGTGTTAAACAATTACTATACGAGGTGTTAAACGACAGTTAACGTCAGTTTAACGATCATCGTAATCGTAAACTGTCTCGTAAAACAAATTGTGAAGCAGACGCCGTGCTCGGGATGATATAGGACATAAAACAGATCGCGATAACACAAACACAAGGCCAGTTTGAACGCAGTGACGAATTAATCAAAGATACATTGTATGTCTGTGTGCTATTTTTTAATCGAGATAATTTGCTGAATAATTCACTCCTACAACATAAGCAGTATTTTCTAAAGCAGCTTTCGTACTAGCAAAAGTAGCACTTTTTCTATAGCAGAGGCTTTCCAACTTGAAAAAAATTGCTTTTTTGTGTCGTCTTACCGCCTCAGCACTATAAATTAAAGGCTGATGACGCATCCCTGCTGTATAGAATTATTAAAAAAAAAATCAATCAAAATATTAGTTCCCGTAATTCATAAGGCAGAAGCTTGGATACGCCATCTATCGAGGAGTAGTAAAACTACATCCGGATAACCAATATTCAAAATCTCTTTATTGAATATTCTCTGACTGAAACTGAAGACTGAAAAATATAATATGACACTAAAATATGAAAATAAGTATAATTTATTATGGAGAACAAAAATAAATTATTTTATTTAGCTCTACATAATAATTATAAGAGTGGATTGCACGGCTTGCACCAGAGGCGTGGACCATGGTTATAACTTTATTAGTTACCACTTACCACTTACCTATCAACTACCTATAACCACGCTATATTAGTTACCTATCCGCCTATTTCGATACTACTCATAAAAGCCTGATAGTTAGGTAGCGCATAAAGTAGCAATTTTGCAACATTCATTTCCAAGCACAAAAAAAAAGAAAACCAGAAGGCGGTAATCAATTATAAAACGATAGTAGCTAGTCTCGACTCTCGAGTCAAGTGGCAACCGAACAAGTATTTGAATGAAGCTTTATAGCGTCATAAAACACCGCTTGTGGTAATAAAGTGATTTATCCCATAAAATAACAGCTGATCGTCGTGATTACACACAATACGAGCGTTCTCATAATTTTACAACCAATTTACAAACAATAAAAGTCGGTCCTGTCTTTTACGCCCATTCGCCCTCCAATATCTCCATATTATTCGAGCTACGGAGCGCGCGGCTCGTAACTTTTTTATTTAGTGCCCCAATAAAACCACCGAGTCAGCGAGTATTGAGCGATTACCGCCAACAGAGGGCAGTAACGTCGCATTAGGCAGTTCGTGAAAGCGCCATCTGTGAGTGAATCACTGAAGCTTTATGAGACATGGATGGTCGACACGTCGTAAAGTGAATGCTATGGGCCGATTGAGGACGCTAGTGCTGCCGTTCTTGTGAAAAAGCTCTTCTTGAAGCTCTGAAAAAGCTCGACGCCCTGAATGTTTAACAGATTTATAGATGGAATAATATTGTACCCGAGTGGTGTAGTTGAAAACATTTTGAACAATTTTAGTATTAGTATTTATATTTTTTAAATAAATTAACGAGCTTGTGATAATTTTCATAGGCCGCAATAAAATATAATAATATTAGTTTAGCGAACGAAAACCCTAGGACCTAGGACTCTATTATATTTAAATACAATTATATGCTGCTATATTATTGAACAGTAATGTAATATTAAATTAATTGAATTATTATTCGAAATGGTAGCCTGTGTGCAGACTGCAGAGTTGTGAGTCAAAAAGCGACATCTATTGATTTGTCACCAAACTTTTACGGCCGTTAGCTCACCACTTGTCAAAGATCCGAAAATTATTATCACAGGCTACAAAATATATTTCAACTCTACGGCCTACGCCCTACGGTTCTAGTGAGGTTTGTGGCAGCTCTAAAAAATAATTATTGAAGTTTTGTGACTTGCCTCGTGGTTTGTACCCTTGAATTATTTCAGCTAGATTTTTTTTATTTGCCAAATTGAAAAAAAACCTAGTATGCCGTAGCAAGTTTTAAACCACGATTGGAACAACCGCGACTAGAAAGGCGAGGAAAAAAGGAATTCATAACTTTTTAACATAACATTAGGTAGGTATATAGGTTTAGATTACATGATTATTACAAAATATTACGTAATAATATTTTTACTTTGAAAACCGCGTACGCTCCAGGCTTATTAAAATGTTACTTAATTGCTTTCGAAACATAGATGGCGCTAGTAGTTGGTAATTTGGCAGGAAAGCAATAATAATTAAAATCGTAACTTTTTTTAACAATTATATTTAATAAGTAGGTAATTGAAATCTACATGACGCGTAAAAAGTATTTGAATAAAAAAGGGAATTTTATAACAGCAGCAAGCAACAGAGAGAATTTTTATGATTCAAAATTAGAAAATAATCTGTAATAATATCCTAGCATATCGAGTCAAAACACAATTATTTTATAATCTGAATACAGAATATCAGAATACCTTAAAGTAAACCCAGTAAATTACAATGACTACAAAACCTCATTATTTAAGAAACACCTATCTAACTTCAGGAATCAGGATATCGCTTATCCCGCGAAAGCCGGCTAATTATACGGACCGACATAATCCCGAACCGTACCTTTTACATAAATCCAATCTAAAAAGTTACCCGATAGCGTAATTATAAAAGGGGGTGACAAATCCCCCAATAAAACAACAAGGAAGTTATTCGGCGTATAAATCTACTGTGTGAATAGAATAACAATTATCCGGTTGACTACTTTACTTCCGAAGTCTTCATAAATATGTTCTAATTAGAATAAGAAAGGGGATTTTTGTTTGCTGTTGCTCTTGTTCATTCTTGCAGGTGCATTTTGTAGTAAATTTCAATGAATAGGTAGATTACCTGAGATAACCTATTCTTTGTAACAGAAGATTATTACTTACTAGACGTACGACGACGACGACGTTAATTAGATATTAGATATTTCACAGACAAATTAGTCCACAAAAAATAGCCTATGATCTTTCACGTGGTCTCTTCTTATCTGTGCCAAATAACATAAAACTCCAGTAGTTCGTGAGATAAGCCCTTTCAAATAATTTCCCCCGTTTTTTCCACATTTGCCTCTATTACTTCGCTCCTACTAGTCTTAGCGTAATAAAATATAGCTTATAACCTTCCTCGATAAATGGGCTATCTAACACTGAAAGATTTTTTTAAATCGGACCAGTAGTTCCGAGATTAGCGCGTTCAAACAAATAAACTCTTCCGCTTTATAATATTAGTATAGATTAAAGTTAGAAGTGAGAAGAGTGAAGAGAGTGCACTCTTTGTAGTACTTAATCGTAAATCACTTCTCTTTGAATATTCAATGAGTAAGAAGAAATAGATCATTGACGATATCTTCTCTATCTACTATGAAAGATCAATCCTTACATTGCTGCAACTTGGAATTTTGGGCGATAAAGAATGATAAAGATAGATTCAGAAGATACATAGGGTGTCCCCAGGGTCCGGGAATAGTTGAAGGGATAACCCTTTTGTATTTCCTATACTTGTGTTATATTGGCTAAAACTAGTGTGACTTGTGACTTGTGAATATACTTTCATACTGCTAGATAACATAGAGATCGAATATTTAAAGATTACAATGATTAAAGAAAGCAGATGAATGATGATTAAAGAATTTATGATTGTCGATTTAATAAGAAGTAATGTATTATTTTCTCTCTAAATCTGTATAAACCTGCCTACTCAAAAAGTAGACAAATATACTATATTCTTAAAATAACTAATTATCAGTTCTTGATGGTCTTTGATTGATAAAGTAAGAGCCCGCGAGGGCCAGACCTGCCTTTGTTAAAAATTTACCTGTTTGTGACCTTTACAGAGGTAAGAGCGACCAGCAAGTATGGAGTTTCAGTCGCTGTTACTTTAGGAGGTCTCCAGTTCTGCAGGTCTACCTGACCGTCGGGAAAGAGTAAAGCTCAATTTCGTAGCTTATATTCTTGGCGGTAAGTGGAGGAATCTCGTCTTCCAGTGCCGGACATTTTCAACAGTTGCTTCCCCCTGCTATAGACACCCTCAAAGTCTAATACCTTAAGAAAGTTTGAGGGTGGGAAGCAACCGTCAAAAATGTCCGGCAATTGAAGACGAGATTCCTCCACTTACCGCGAAGAATATAATCTATGAAATTGAGTTTTACTCCTTCTCGAAGGTCAGGTATAGATCTTCTGACCTCCTAAAGTAACCGCAACCGAAACTCCATAGTTGCTGGTCGTTCTTACCTCTGTAAAGGTCACAAACAGGTAAGCTTTCAGCTTTCCAAAACGAAGAAAGGTCCGGCCCTCGCGGGCTTTTGGTCCATAAAGCTCATCTCTTTGCTAGAGCTTACGATTAGCTAACGTCAAAAGCAAAACCAATCAACAGTGTTATCGAAAACATAAACTTCTGTGAAATACTCAGAAGTTAGGCATTAGTAAGTATTTTTAAAGTACAGATCAACCTTGACAATGTGACAAGAACTTTTAACCCCCTAACGCATACCTACTCGTTATCAAAATAATATTCATGCATGAACAAAACACCTACCACACATACAAGCCAATTATTTTACAAAATGACTTCCATACAAAAACGCGCAAACGCATTACGCACTCTACTACGAGTGCGATTTCAATTAAAACGCCTCGTTCAATTTACGACTCTTCTAATTTAAACACTTTTGCACCTCCGCACTTGGACGATTGGGTACAGACGATTTGGAATGGAAACTTAGATGTTTTAGGGTTAATGTTTTGTTTGGAGGTGATTAAAATTCTTAATGAAAATGCTTTACACAAAGGGTTGTTTAACGCTAAGGCCTAAGTGATAAATATTTAAGAATAAATAAAATACGTATAAGAAACTGAATGAAGTAAAATAATACACTATGAATGAAATACTTGCTAAAGAATGTTATGGATTCTGAGGTATGAACTATTAAAATATACTAGAGATCGCCCAGTGGTCGAAATTCGACCTTACTTGCAACGACATTAGGACTACTACCTATATTTTGTAAAAAATTCATCATAGTTTTTTTTCAATTCTTGTCTCTGGGACTCAGCTGATCTCAGACTGGCCGTTTAAGCATTGTCTAATAGTATCTAAAATTAAATAAAAAAAGTATATAATAATCCATTTTCAATTTGTCAACTTGTTGTCAACAGACTTCAACCATAAATAAAAAAGTATAATTCGTATGTATAGGCTTGTCACTCAAAAATCTGTCAGTTTTCTTAGTAGTAGTGTCGTAGTGTGTGTAACGTTTTATTTGTTAAAAATTTATATGATGAAAGCATCATTTTAAAATAATATTAGCTCGATGCACTCCTTCACCATATAAACTATAACTGTGCGAAATTTCATGCACCTACGTTTCCCCATTTTTCGAAAAATGGGTTACAAAATTTTTCTCTCACGTATTAATATATAGATATTAATAGAAGAACCATATACCAATTTCTGTATGTATGATTTAATTATTAATATTGTATCAAAAAGTCAGTTTATTCTGCTTTGAATCGTAGCTATAAAGGTCGAAAACATAAAATTGGACATGAAATATAAAAATTTACGAGCATAATTTTTGTTCGCATAAATGAAATTTTTCCGCCGAGTTTTTGTCAATCATTGGGGTAATTACCGAAAGGGCATGGAAAGTTCCATCCATCCATTCTGCGAACATGGCTGTGTACTTTGCATAACCACCACGCCTCCGCAGTGTCACGAAGGGTATGACTTCTACCTTTAAAGGTAACTTAAAAAGGTAAGGTAAAAGCTATCTTAAGGTAGCACGAGAAATGGAAATGACAAAGGTTGTTAAAACACTTGAATATTTTTCGCTTAGGAAAATGCAATAGAAACCTTGGGTCTGAATGGACTAAATGAACGGACGGAAAATTTATTTTGAAAAGTACTGTACACGGAAATATTTTGATAGCACATAATAGTATTAATTGCTATTTGCTATATTATTATGAATAACTAAAAGACGCCCCAAACTCCGTTGCGCCAAAATTCGTTTATTGCGCGAGAACCGTACATTTTGGCTTAAAAGTATCGAATTTAGTTTGTTATTATTTTTAGCAATATTCCGCGAAAACAACTTCCACCTTTAAGTAAATGAGTGAGTGTACGCATAGGCATGCGTACAGCACCTCCCTCCTCCCACACTGCCTATGCGTACACTCGCATGCAAGAACTTGCAAACACCACCACCACACAAGCAATAATGTTGGCAAATCCGTGCAAAGCCCCTCACCACCATGCAGGTTGAAAACCTCGACGCGCGTTTCGCCCCAACACCTTAACGGACGTTGTTCGTAGAGTCCACATCCTGAGGATGCTCCGGTGTTGGGGCGAAACGCGCGTCGAGGTTTTCAACCTGCATGGTGGTGAGGGGCTTTGCACGGATTTGCCAACATTATTGCTTGTGTGGTGGTGGTGTTTGCAAGTTCTTGCATGCGAGTGTACGCATAGGCAGTGTGGGAGGAGGGAGGTGCTGTACGCATGCCTATGCGTACACTCACTCATTTACTTAAAGGTGGAAGTTGTTTTCGCGGAATATTGCTAAAAATAATAACAAACTAAATTTAAACTATGGATTTCCGCAAAGTAACGCCTGATTCCATTAACTATTTAAAAGTATCGTATGTAAAGGACATACAAATTACAATACTCAACCCGGCACTCAAAGTTTCTCCATACCAAATTTTAGCAAAATCGGTTCAGCAGTTTGGGCGTGAAGAGGTAACAGACAGGCAGACAGACACACTTTCGCATTTATAATATTTTAAGTATGGATAAAATATAACGAATCAAAAAGAACCACCTTACACGACAAAGTTGATTTAAATCGAAGCCAAGGCATACCTACTAAAAGAGTTCAAGAGAATGGTAATAATAAATTAAATTAAATGTAACCAGGAGACAGAATCGACAGTCCACAAACCAATATTTAGCCAAGAGTTCAACTTCTCAAGACTTGGCTGGAGGCCAAGAAAAGCAGAATTGCGATTATCTACTGTTACCTATGGTCAGCAAAATATTGCTTATCTATTTAATCTAACTAGTTACTATCTATAAAATGTTACCAAAAAAAATAGTTAATGTTGGTTACATTTGTGATTCCTTTATTGAATTGTTTTCAATATAATTATTAAGTTACTCGCTGTCCCGGCAACGTTGTTTTGCCATGTATAAAGTATTTCGATTTTCGCCCATATTATATTTTTATTGGACTTAATAAGTATGTCACCATGGCAACGTCCATCGCTATCCCGTCACACAAACAATGGTCGCCGTCAGACTCGAATTATAATAATTTACTATTATTTATTCAACAAATGCATTTATCAATATAAAAAGTGGCCAGTAGCCATCGGCTACTGACTGAGAATCGTCTCAGACCTATTGAATATGCATATAAAATTTGGTAAAAATCAGTAAAGCCGTTTCGGAGGAGTACGGTGACTAACATTATAACATGAGAATTTTTTATATAAGATACCTACCTATATACTTAAAAATTTGTTCAGAGTAAATAAAAATGGGATAGTGTGTTTGACTGTCTGGCATGGTCCTTTAAGTTTAAACTGCTAACCGATTTTAAATTTAGTATGATGATGATCATAGATACATCGAGTCCTGAAAAAGCGACAAAAAATTAACGCTAACAAATTGTACGCCAATAAAGTTACAGTCAACTTAGTTACTAACAAACTAAACACTAAAAAGTCTATAGTAAAATACAAATTGTTCAAAAGGAATTGTCGATTTGTATATACGGTTAGTAAATAAAGTAGAGAAGTCAATTAATCATCACTACCAACTTTCAGCGGTTGTAAAAGTGTTAACTCATTCGCGGGTTTACTGCGCTTTGAGCCATAAACCAATAAAATGAAAGTTGGGAGCGCTGGCGCGAACAATCAAAGATAATGAACTTTTATTGGTCAGTTTTACAACTGTCCCCGGACGACCGTAAAGGCTACACCTAGGTACATAAATTCCCTCTATTCTCTCTATATTTATTGATATAAAGCTTATATTATGTACAGTGATGAGTTAGTAAAAGTCCAATTGGATAGTGTTGTAATGCCTTTTTATAGAGGTCACTTCTTGTTGCTTTTAAGATAATATTAAGTTAAATGTATTATAGTCATCATAATATTTTGTTTAAGTATTTGTTGTAAAACGAATGTTTTGAAGGAATGGCTGATCTACATTCGGTTGCAGTTTGTATACGAGTCTTATCTTATAGGTAAGAGTAAACCTTATTAGAATGGACATTGGGGTTTGTGCAGATGCATATAAGTATGATAAAAATAACTCTTATAAGAATATAAGCAATCTATCAGTTTTTTTTCCTTTCATACATGAAATAGTATTAAATATATTGAGGTAAAAGGTAAACATGAATTACGAAACACAGTAAACTAAGTCGGGATATCAGAAATTCAGAAATCGAACAGTAGCAATGCTTATTGATTGTATCAAACGCCTATTAGGCAATTCGGGCGGCGATAGCATTTGTTTATTGCCAAGTATACTCCTGGCAATTAATAGCCGTCAGGCGATATTCGCATCGCGTGATTTCGTAGGGTTAACTCGATTATACTCTATGGGGTTTGTTAAGCTTCTGCTTTATGACTGCTGGTATCCACTTAATTCGTTGTCATGTCCGCCGAAGGGTTAACATAAGCGATATTTCATAAGTCATAAAGTTTAAGTTGAAATAGAAGTAGAGTCTAAGTTTGCGACGTTTTAAATTTTATTAGCCATGTTTCGGTTGTGAAAAACGCTTTTAGGTATGTACAAGGATTCGCTCATGATTTTTAATGCAGAGAAAAGACACGACCCAAGAAAATCTAGCCATTTCGTTGACAGAAGTAGCGCAGGTTTTTAGGAGGCAAACACTTTAAACTAAAATAGGGTATTTTAAAGCTGACTGTTAATTTCGCACGATTTTTTTCCTTTATGAATCCGTCTATTAGTTCTCTTTCAACCCCTGAATTATAGATAGTTTATCGTGTTACTGTCATCATTTTTCAGACTGATTTTTCAAAATGCTTCCTCATCCTACTCATATAATACGGGAAACTTATCACGTTTATTTTATCAGAATTCTTTTAAAAACTTACCATAACTATTTACCTAGATGTCTTAGGTTGGGTTGCACCAGAGGCGTGGTTAAAGTTAAAGTTATGGTTATAGTTAAATATGGCGTCCTTTAGCTTTAACTTTAACCGGAGAAATTCTCAGAATTGTCTGTTGCGTTTATTTTTTTTTATTGAAGCTACAGGTCACGGGCTTGAGGGTATTTAAAATTAAATTATCCGTAAAAATCGACAGGAAAAATATAACACTGTAAAACATAGTAAATTTTCAGATATACGTATGAACGGAGCGGATGGCGTCCTTGGACGTCATATTTAACTTTAACCAAAGATTTGACATTTTGCACTGTAGTTTAATAGTTAAAGTTACAGTTAAGTATAGTTAAAGTTAGTTGGTGCAACCCAACTTTAAATTACTGAAATTTTTGTGTTATGTGGACTATATTGTGGTCTTAAAGTATTCTAAAATCAACATTTGCTTTATTTCCTCGCATGTACGTTGTACAGTTAATTAAATAAATCGTTATCGATTGCGGGTGAGTAACCTGCGGTCGTGTGGTACCGCGGGGCAAGCCGGGTGACGCGATACTATCGCGCACGAAGAGAACGGGTCCACAGCTATTGCTTTATACGGCGAACACCGCTCTCGTTTCCAGTATTCTAAAAATACTAGATCCTTTGTCAAAGGTTTTTGCGTGAGTAACGTATGTATATAGTGGAACGCCAGACGCCTAGAACATAGCGTATAGAAGAGGCTTGAAAAGTAACCTAATTTTCTTAACGCTCCTGAAAATCTCAAAGTGTGTGTCACTCAGAAAACTGTATAGTGAATGTTTAGAAAGCTTGGTAACTAAGCCCACGATCTTTCATAAAAAGTTTTGAAAATCAAATCAAATCATTTATTCACAGAATGCAGTTTACAAAGGTGTTATAGATTATAAGAAAAGGTATTAAAATGGTGAGAGAAACTTATTTAATAATTACTTATATTATGTCAACGTCAATTCATTTACATACTTTCAATTATATATTATTATACATAATATTTTATTAAGCGAATTTCAATATCAATTCATCTTAATCATTTTTCTATATTTATATGAGCCATTAAGGATCAAGTCTGCAAGATCGATTACAATTCACCAATTAAGGCATCAAAATAACCTCATATTTTATGCAACACTTTAAAAACGACACTGAAGAAATTCATTTTTATAAAATCAATAAATAATGGTAGCGTCGTGGCTCACATAAGATCATCTCGCCAGCTGTGCGCGTGTGGAGTGTACATAATGACGTATGCGAGCGTGTAGAGAGTACATAATCAGGGCCGGATCTACCAAGCTTTGGGTTAAAGCCCGGGACCCCGTGAAGGACCCTCAGCTAAGTCAAGGTCTATAATAGACGGTAATGCGAAAGAATCAATTTTTTTTTTACTAAACAGATCTTGAAGTTTACAGCCCTGTTCGATCCTACGAACCAATTTAAATCATTTTATTCAAGTCTACGTTTAGGTGGTGGGTATAAATAAATAAAATAAAATATCTTTTTATTCAAAATGGGTATCATGATACACTTTTTGAAAGTCGAATGAAGAAACTACGTTGCCTACCACCGGTTCGGGAACTACCCCGCCGAGAAGAACCGGCGTAAGAAACTCGCACGGGGCCATCTTTTACTAAAAAAATTGAAAATTACAATGTTATGGCTTACAGCTATGTAACAATGGTGGTTCCTCTAAGTAGATTTAAAGATATGATGGTCCTAAGTAGTATTGGCCCAGCCCTATTACGGTCCGGCCCTGAACATAATGACGTATGTGCGCGTGTACAGCGTACATAATGATGTATGCACTCCCTGCGTCCCGCCGCGCTGCTCGGTAGATATTCTTTTTATTTTCACTGAACAAGTCCGCCCAGGAGCCTTATAAAATTGCAATATTTTAATAAGAAACCGTCGCTGAATATCGATTAATTCGGTGCATCGTGGGCATCGATTAATCGATCATGCATTATTCAACTTTCGTCTAATTAACTCGAAAACCTTAATGTTTTAATGGCGGTTATTACATTATATATATGCGACTCCAGGTGTCTGTAACTAGCTTCAAGAATGCAATAAAACCTACGCTCGGATGTTCCTAGAAAAAATTAAATAAGTCTATCTGGCCAACTATATTAATAAGATAAATTATGATCATAATCGTTGCTGAAAAAGCGGCCGCGCGAAAAAAGCAGCTTCGTTAGTATGAAACTAGTCGTGTTAGGTTATGGGCCAGTCGTATGGGCCACATTAAGTTTTTACCGGCCCATCTGTCGTTACGTTTACTTACTGCCGAGGAATGCTTTAATTGAGTGAGAAACTTCGCACGGGGTCGGCCATTATAGTTAACCATTAACTAAGAATCCTTTATTCAACCGAGGTGACCTTGTAAAAAATTAAGTTATATTTCATGAGCCATACGTATGCATCTGATAACCGTATGAAATAAAAATGTGCCTCGTACTAATATGACGGGACTAAATTGAGTCATTTAAAAGCTCTTTCAAATCGAAGCTAACTTAGCATTGGCCGAAATAATTAACCTCTTATCGTTGAATTGATTTAAACCCAAATCAAAAATGGCGGCGAATGCGACCAACAAAACATTTCGGTTCTTGCTATCGTAAGACTTTTTAAATAGCACTATAATGTGTTCTGTTATTTGCATTATTCATATTGCCACATTTTTTACTGAAGTTTTAGTATTTTGTAATATAAAATTATATTTTTTATTTGTTTTCATTGTAAGTGCTATTCGGAAAATGTAGGGAATTTATCTAATTGCATTAAACAAGAACCGCCTCTACCTATTTCTATGCTGCATTACTCATCTCTACATTGCGTCCAATTAAGATCAAAATAGTCGAGTTCGCTTAGAACAAAAGCAAGACGAGAAACTTTTTGCCTCTAGCCTCCTTACACCGTATTTAGAAACAGGAATTTTCAATTTTAAGTTAATTAACGGAGGTTCCGACTAAAAATCGAAAAAACTAAGACAATGAAGACATTGTGAATTAAAATTAACCTTTTAATCTTTTATTGTTTCGCTTAACGCTTTTTTAGAAATCCGCGTTAATGATGTACTTTTCTGAAATTATTTAATGCAGATAGTGAGCGACGCGACCGCCACCGTAATCATAATTATCTCAAAAAGCGACGTCAATAATTATTTCGTAAAATGAAGCGGGAATGGAGCGGCGGTCGCGTTCCGAGCGGGGACGGTCGGGACATCAAAGGGCCCTCGATTCGGCCTCCGTAAATTAAAACATTGCAAAACAGTTAGTTATACTATGGAAGTTTCGCCCGAGTGGTTTTAAAAATGGCGACGACCGATGCCGGTGACGACGTGTCAGTTTTTCGCAACCGTCTCCGCTCGATAAATAATGCCGCGGACTTTGACAAAAACTCACCTAGTCCTGTTTGGTGGCCGGCTGCGCCCGCTCCCCCGCGCCGCCTCACGCCCCCGCCTCGCCCTGCCTCGCCTCCGCCTCGCCCTGCATCGCCTCGCCTTCGCCCGCACTCCCGGAGGTTTTTCTGCCCATTCCGAGGCGCCAGCGCAATCGCTAACCGCTCACTTCCACTAGCAACACGTTTACCCTAACTATTTACACGGCTACTTGCTAAAATAATCTACTTATATTTATGGCAATTTGTTTAACTTCACCGACCACTACGACTGCAGGAACACGACCATGTTAAACTATACTTATGCGAGAGTATTAAGGATAGACGGCGCGGGTACTTCACGCGACTCCGATCGGGTAATTAACTTATGACTCTTTACTTAGTATAAGGGTACGAGACCGGGTCTCTTTGGTAGGCATACTAATTTGTACAATGTGATAGAGTTCGTCGCCGGGAGGGGCGCCGCGGTCGCGCCGATACCTACTCTATGTTACACGGAAGAGATTTCTAGATTGCACTGCTCGAACGTCTACCACGATAGCGAATAAAATTATGTAAAAAAATATAAATCAACAAAAACAAAACCCAAACACAAAATAATACGACCCGTTTCTATGCTAACATTTAACAGTTTATTCTTTCGCTCCTAAAAAACACGAGTCTAATTCGCACTAATCAATAATAAAAATAATCACAACAACCGAACAACACTTAAATTATAAAAATAATTACAAACAATTTACAAAGGAAGCTAGGGAGCGTTCGGCGGATAATCACTGTAACTAGCACTGCGGCCTTGCGGCACCGTCCACGCGGCCTAGTGCTCGGGGTGGCCCTGCGCCGCGGCTGCCGCCGCCGCAGCAGCCGCCGCCGCCTTCTGCGCCTGCGCCTGCTTCTCCTGCTCGTTCAACTCCTTTATCGCCTGGATCTCCTTCTTTAACTTCATCCTCCGGTTCTGGAACCATATTTTGATCTGCCGCTCCGTGAGACAGAGCGCGTGTGCCATCTCTATGCGTCTCCTTCGCGTGAGGTAGTGATTCGTGTGGAACTCTTTTTCTAACTCTAACGTTTGATATCTCGTGTAGGTCTGTCTGCCTCGTCTTCTGAGTCCGTTCGCTCCTGGAAAGAGAGAGAAGTCGTATTAGAAAGTTTAAAATTAGAAGGTGCTAGACGGATGCGGACGGTTTTAATTTAGAGGGTCGTCGAGTAAAAAACGAGCAAACGCCCGTCCGCCGTCTGATGGCTGAATGGAAGTGTTCGTCTTACATCGCTTAGTTCAAATGACGGTACAATTGCCTTCGACGACAGCTTCATTTCGTTCGACTGCCGATATTGATAAAGGGCGATGTGAACGCCTTTAATGTGCCGCGGAAGAAAAAGGAGGATCGAGATTAGAATTGGATGGGGTTATTTAAGAATGCCGACAGCTAAATAATAAAAACCTGCATCACACAAAACAAAAACTACTGGATAATGGAGTAAAAAATGCAGTGCGAAGTATTTTTCAGCTAATAATTGATGTTCGAAGGACCATATTTGGAGCGAGGCTCGTGGATTGCGAAGGAACCGATTCGCGCCCGCGATAGCCCGCTAAGGGAGCGATAACAAGGTCTCTTGTAAGTTTAATCACGTAGAATAATCACAATAAAGCAAAACGTTTAATTGTGTGTCTATTTCCTACATGCCGTTCTAAACTACGCTTTGTGTTTATCTCGACACATTAAACTGTCGTTTCTATATAAGTGAAGTCGGAAGGCAAACTTTGAGACAGTATTGCGTATTAATAATCCTATATAATATACAAGATAGTCTGATTTATTAATAAAGGTATAATTTATTTTACGTCGGTAACTAAATTCTTCTGTAAAATTTTTGTAGACAAACAAATTTAGATATGTAGTTTATATATTTTTTCGAAACCCACGCGCTTATATGGCACAAAATTGCTCAATTTACAGTAATTCTTGTATTCATATTAAACAACATTTCGAAACAGCAGATTTAAGTAACTGTGATTGACTCCGTCTGTACTGACAAACACGTCACGATTTTAACGAGAAAAAAAAAAATTTGGCTCGTGGAGTTCGCACAAGTCACACGGTATCGGTTTGTTTGAGTATGTATGTATGGATATGCATATATGAGTATGTATGTATGGGGTTGCCGATTTAATGGCTTAATTATCTCAAGTGGCGTTCGAGGCTAAAAGCCGCAGTGCATGTACATTCTTATCTGAACTCTTGTCTAACGGCGTCGATTTCTTTATAGTCTACCATTTAGTTGGTAATTTACTAGAAATTTCCAGGAAAACAATGATGTAGACAGAAATCTCTATGAAAGTGTGGCTTATTGTGTTTAAAAGTTAGGAGTTTTTAGACTATCTCTTAACTTCGCCAATGTTATATTTTCATTTTTCTTGTTATATAAATGGTCTACTCAATGTCTGTACCAAATGCCATCGAATTCTTTCTAGTGATTTCGGAGCCTATCCGATGCAAACAAACAAATATTTTTCTATAATATTAATGTTTTCTTCTATAAATGGACTAAATTATATTATTTACATTATTATTTATTGAAGAAAAGACAATTAATATTTTTTAAATTCTAAGAATACTTCCTAATAGAACAAAATAACTCACACCTAGTGTCAAACAAATTTTCAGGCGAGCTTAAAAACCGCCCGCCCTACACATTACGAGCGCTAAAGTTAAGTGCAACCTTCTTAATAATTAATCATCTTCGAGCGGGACCTAATTGAGTGATGCTAATTGCTAAAAGCCTTCGCCTGTACCGTAAATACACCCTCCGTTGTTTAGGGGATTAGAAAAAGATTTGTTTTAGGGAACGCCCTGGTTTAAATTGGCTTTATTAAGAGTTACTTCTACAAATAAAACAATACGCCATTTTGTCTTTGTAAAAAAATTTACAGAAAGTCTTTTTGGAAGTTGAAACCAATCTTTCCGCCAACAGTTTTTTTTTCTCCGACAACCAACAAAACTTCCATCTTTTTGGAAGTTAAAACCAGTTTCAGTCATTTCTTCATCAGTCAATTTTCTTTTCCCAAAAACCAACAAAACTTCCATCTTTTTGGAAGCTGCACCAATATTTAACCAACAGTCGATTATTATGATCATTAAGGACATAACGATTCCCACTTCCGTTGACAGCTTCACAAAAAGTAACCTCAAAACACGTGTGCGTAGTCGATTTTCGCCTTGTAAATTCACTTCTAAATCCGGTGTACGGCATAAAAGCAATAAACATGACAGAAATGACTTCATTAAGATACGGGGGCGGGTCCGTAGCAAAAAAGTGTGGTGAAGGCCTTAATAGGTATATAACGACGAACGTTTCCGCACAGATCATCATCTGGGCGCCATCGGTAATGTTATTTTTTATTGTGACAATAACTATTGATATTTGCATATGAAATGATCATGTGCTTACAGATTTTTCTGGCAACATATTGCGCTAGGTCCATGAATGACTTTAAGGTTACAAAGATTATGTAAATAAAGTTTAGATTATTTTTAGTGAGCATATTATAATGTTAATAAAATTCTAGAATTCAATTGTTTCTCTCAGTGAGTAGGTAGTTATTTTACAAAAAATATATTGAACATATGATTTCTCTCAAGTGTCAAGACAAAAAATGTCTTGTAATTCCTCAAACAAAGCTCTTTCCGAAGTCCAATTCTTCTTAAGCGTTTAAAGTTTGAACAAGTGTCAGTCCCAACCCGTTTTGCAACACGTGTCGCAAACAAAAGAACCCGACCCCACCCCGCCCGACAAAAGGATTGCGCAAGTTATATTAGTCGTAAAGAATTTTGGACTCGAATCTATAGCTTGTAAACCGCCCGTAACTCAGCCAGCCCGCATTTCGAGGACATTTGCAACAACTGCTGTTTGTTCCAATGTTTTAATTGTCCCTAATTTGTAAAAGTTTGTCTGATTTATGACTAGAAGGCTTTGATTTGAAACAAAAAAGCCGTTAAGGCATAATGGCTCCTGGTATTTTCTTGTCCCGTTTGGTGTGGTGTAAAAAAAAACATTGAAACTTCTAAAACTAACTATTTAACTAGCGACCACAATTAAAGGTTTTTTTTTTATATTATAGAGGTTTAATACTAACTGGCAGAATTAAAAAATAATTAAATATTGCCTGGGTAATTCTGTCACATCACACAAGAACAGGTTTAACCTACCTGCTACATTTAAATTTAATTGTTTATGTCACTAGTATCTGTCAATCAAATATCGTCATTCACCTACCCACGCGGCCGCAACAATGTTCAGTGTAAAATACTGTATAGTCTGCGACTTTAATGAGGCGAATTAAGATAATATAACAGGCATTTGAACTGAGAAGTTATCTGTTATAGCGGTCCTATTTCCCAATAGAATTGATATATTTTCACCATGATAACATGATAATTATTATAATCTAATGGTAGACAATTTTTAAAACTTTTGTCATTTCATAGTCACTTCTAAAGCTTTCTTAAAATTTGTATAATTTTCAGCAGTTTTCAGGAATAATCATATACACAAATCACGCACTTGTTCCACTTTATAAGAGCGAAAATTGCTTAATAAAATATAACAAGCACCTACAAAATAACGTTTTAATCGAAGTGTACACGAAGTCATGAACATGATTTAAGAAATTATGCAAAATAAAAAAGGTATGTCAATCTTAATTAGCGGTACATGAACTGGTTTCGAATTACCAATCATGGGCAGCGGCCATTGATTGGGACGAGTTTTTACATAATCGGTCCCGCTAACTTTGCCGAAAACCTTATTATATATTGGCGTACGACAATCACGCAAATTGGTCGTGCGAATCGAAAATTACAAAATTGATACGCGAGCGAATATTTTAAAGTACCTATATACGAGGCGAAGTATATACGAGATTTCATACCTAAGAAACAGGAAACTCCCATCTTGGGTGGTCCATACGAATCAGTATAAGTTTCAATATGTTAAGCTGCCTGGTGCCTCCACTTTTTAATTGCGTTTACAATATACGAGTAGATAAGAAGATTAATGTGTTTTAACGCGATTACGCAGCCATTCCAAGGTTTGTATTTTTTAATATTTATTTACGTGTAGTTAATTTTTCATAAGCAATTACTAGAATATGTTACTTGATACTAACAAATGGTGTAAGTAGTAAAGCTACAGAAATTAGGAAGAATATAAATAATGCAGTTTTAGTTTTATAATAAATTATTCAAATTACCCTTTCAGCATTTCTCCAGTTTAGGATAATATCCTAGCACTTGATATTTTCTAAGTACTTATTAAGTTATAGTAAGTACCTAACGTTTATCAAATTAAGTTTTATAGGTTTTCTGGAGGGTTCTGTTTGGTACTTCATTGATGAAAAGTTTGTCCGAACTCTAGTTTAAATAGTAACGAAAACCCTCTGTGATACATCAGCCACATCCTACGGACACCAATCAGTCGTAGATGTGTATCTGGCTGCTTGTTATCTCAAAAATACAATATGAATAAAACATTAGTACTCGATGCAGCATACTCTTAAATTGGCGAAGCTTAATTGACTCCGAGGTTGAAAATGAACCAACTTTCTTCGAGGCGGTAACTTTTTATCTTTACACGCTGGACTATAACGGTACGATCGACCAAGAAAAATTACTTCCAAAAACGCAATTAAGAAACACTTCCTGGTACAATGTTCCTATATACATGGGACCTGAATAAATTCCAGTCTTGTGATAGGTATGTGAAATAAACGATGTCTTAATATACGAAATCTTATAAGAGTCATTCCTATAATAAAATAAAGTAAAGGAACTTAAAGTAATGTTAAGGAACTTAAATAGTTTACACGTGGGAGAGCCATGCTTCGGCATGAATGGGCCGGCTCAAATACCACGTTCTCACAGAAAACCGGCGTGAAACAGCGCTTGCGCTGTTTGGTTGAGTGAGTGAGTTTACCGAAGGCCCAATCCCCTACCCTATTTCCTTCCCTTCCCTACCCTCCCCTATTACCCTGTTCCCTCTTAAAAGGCCGGCAATGCACCTGCAGCTCTTCTGATGCTGCGAGTGTCCATGGGCGACGGAAGTTGCTTTCCATCAGGTGACCCGTTTGCTCGTTTGCCCCTTTATTTCATAAAAAAAAACTTTTTTTTAGTTTTTGTTTTTGTTTTTGAAAAAAAAAGTTTTTGAAAAGATTATCACAAAACAAATTTAGGTTCAACAGTACCATAATAATTAATAATCAAATATAAAAATGTATGTATGTCTTTGTGATTATTCAGAATTCCAATAAGATTGTAATGTAAATCTTTATGTAGAGCTTTCTTTACGAGTTGGTATGCTTATGTATTCTTATGTATCTTTATTATTTACATTAGGAGAGCCTGTTTATTAATGACGATCACTTTAAAAATAAGGCTTTCCGAAAAAATCTCTGTTTTGTTACCTAAACTAATGCACAAGTATGGGCTATCAAAAGCTGTTGTTTTCCCACTTGCTATAAAATATTATGTACTTGGTAACTCAATGTTTTGAAAATAATGCCATTTTAAAAGACACTTGAATCTTGATCCAGTGATTGACAATTCAAGAGGGGCGAAACTTCATAAATATGTATTGAATTATACGTTTAAAATCAATATTCGATTTCTTTTGAAGTAAATCGTTTCTATATTAACCCATAGATCAGTCGGGATGCAATAAAAATTGGACTTCCCCCAGGGATTAAGACAAACCCTGACGTATGTGGCATGTTAAAGCCTCCGATTTTCCTTTCTCTATGAACGAATTCTGATACTCAAAAATCAATAATGGCGGTCCACTTTTAACCAACATTAAAAAACGAGGAGGTTTATCAATTCGACCGTATATAATATTATGTTCTTTTATATACGTAGTCTAAATATCAATTGATATAATTTACATTTTACACAATGTCAAATACTCCGATTTTCTTCCACAGGATTATTAAATTTTATTATGCCTAGATTTACTGCAATAGAATTGTGTTCGAACTAGCATAATAGCATCTACTCGTACACGTTATCACATAGTTAAAGGCATTGTTTAGTCGAATGACTCAATAAATTTATTGCGTGTGCTCAAATGATTTATTTGATTTATAAACATTGTCCATATTTGATTTACAGGATCATGCGGCATGTTAACTGCACCAGCGACAACTTTAACATCTAAATTCATTTTACGAGGGGCGTACGTCAAAACGTCCGATTTAAGTACACTCGAACCGATCATGCGAATAATTACAATAATAGAATCGAAATCGGGATAACAAGACGCAGCTGCTGCGACGTGTCGGGCGACCATTTTGAAAAAGATCATTAGATTTTCAAAAATAGAAATAAAATGTGTCACTCCTCTAATAAATCAGGCGTGATTAATGCGGGCGAGCGAAGCGCCGTGACGGGGCAATACCTCATTGGGTGGTGCGGCCGCCATATTGCTCGGAGCTTGTACCTGTCAAATTTTGAAATATGGCCGCCTGCCTTTATATCTTCGTATTAGTCTACGTCTTGTCTTAAAATAACGACGAATGCGAATCGTTACAAACCAACAAACACTAAAGCTATAAAAACTGTACCTTTACGTTTTCGAGCGTTTTATTTTTTGATAAATTGTGTTTTTTCTCGAAGGTGTTAGATACAGCACCGCGGCCGGCCCGAAATCATTTTACTATTGTGTTTTGACATTTAGATTTTATATCGTAAAATAATTTAAATTTACGGCGGCCATAAAAGTGTCAGCTACGAAAACATTCTTTATTAATAAATGTGATAGATTTCACAAATACTGAACGGTCATTATATTAACGGTAATCGCGCGGTAAACAATGCCGAGTCGTACCAACATAGGTAAACGTGGACTACCGGTTGTTAATATTTATTAAATGATGTCTTCACGAAGTCCTGCGAGCGAGTCTAAGTGCCGTAATAAGTTTGATTGCCGACCACAGCGAAGACGGGCGGTTCCAGTGCCCTAAGGCCGTACAAATCATACCGTGGCACGCGCGCTCATCTCTACGCGGATTAAGAAATATGATTTCCTTTGAGAACGTGAGACGTCCGCATCGTACTAAAGTGTCCGATCAAGTGCACCGACAATTTGCGATTTAACGTATGCTACATGAAAGCGTTCTGCCGGTAATCTTACTGGGTTTCATGTTATTACAAGGCATAGCCGAGTAGCGGCAGCAGAAGTTAGCTTTATCTATTGATACTGATTTATGATTTATTGCGACTGAACAATATGATTTATAGTCCCTTCTGTAGATATCTCGGGTAAAATATTGGCGCACTTATTAGTATCTAGTCGGAGTAGTCAGGCGCATGAGATAAACTGTTTGATGGAATAATTACAATGCATTAATTTTATAATGGTTTCAACTACATACAAACTGGTAATAATTAAAGTTCATAATAAAGCTTATTGTGGAATATTACATAATGATAACTTTTTTTTATGTGACCGCTTCTGCTGACGGTACCATTGAATGAGTGTAATAAAATGTCGGCAGGAATTGTACCGGCCATTGCAACCGCACCGGAGTAATATTGTATCAATAGGTATTCATATTGAATTGCTACAAAAAGATTATTGTTGACACGCGCCTTCAATCAACTCAATAAAATTGATTATAGTCTTAGCTTCTGTGTAATACTCTACGTGGCTCTACATTGGTTCATGATGGATTAAAGTCTAAATGAGCGATGAATCTATAGTTGACTATGAATGGGCATTATATATATAGCTTCGCCATCATGGTGGCAATCATTTTTATCCATCATCGCCTAGCGTGAAAGCTTAGAGCTTTTTCTTGTCACCTTAGATTTTAAAAGCTTATGTAACTTAAAAATTATAATAATTAGTTATTTAAAGATTTGTGTGTTTCACAAAAGGCATTTTATAAAACACCAAAAGCTTTACTCGTAATCGTTACACTCTTTTAAAAGGACAACCTTAGCTTACTCATAAGTATTATTTACTAGATGACGCCCGCAACTCCGTTGCGCCAAATTCGTTTATCGCGCGGAAACCGTACATTTTCCGGGATAAAAACTATCCTATGTCATTTCTCGGGACTCAAAGTATCTCCATGCCAAATTTCAGCAAAATCGGTTCAGCGGTTCGCGCGTGAAGAGGTAACAGACAGACAGACAGACAGACGCACTTTCGTATTTATAATATTAGGATGGATAAAGTAGTTTAATACATAAGCACAATACATAAATGCAAGCCGAGCGTAAGTTGCCCCTTAATAGATTAAAGTACCCCTAAAGCCGTCTTCGAATTTTCTAAAGTTGGAATCCCAACTCTAAATCCCTCAGAATTTTAAACCGAGACGCGAATACGGATACAGTTGGAAAGGAAATCGTATTTAGAGTTTCGTGGAAGTTAGGTGCGATTTAAAGTTTAAAGAAACCGCAAACAAAGACCGATAATAAAAGAACTTTGAGGATTGATCGCGTTTGAAAATAATTGCAGTTCTTGTAATGAAAAATTAAAGGGAAAACTTTGAATATTTCCTCCCCGTTGAAACGTTTGCGTTCGGCTAGCGAGTTTTATTTTCATCATCGGGCTTAGTCCGTTCGTAATAAAACTTACAAAATTATTTCAGAAACGATCTTTCATATTATCTACACGTCTAGGATCGTCTGTAGGTAAAAATAACAATGTGAAGTGTACGTGAAAAATCGAATAATTTCACCTGTTTCACAGGAGCGCATATTCGTATGTAATAAATGTACGTATGCTACATATATTACGCGAGATATATGGACCCGGTCCTCAGCGCAGAATGCTTAAATGGAATTTTTGTTGGAACACCAAGTATATTTTGTATACGAAATAAATAGACTTGTGTGAGTATTTTCTTGGAGATATGTGAAGGTGTTTCTCAATTTATACGCGGAATGGGGCTGAAGTATTTATGTTTATGTTTCTATAATTAAAGTGGTATTTTTTGAAAACAATAAAGACAGTACGATACCAATGATTCACTTAAAATCAAGCTAATTTCTTGACTTATAGATTTAACAAACTCTCTGTCAAAAGCTCGTGCTACTCAAAACAAGCATAAAAAGAGTTTACAATACCAAATATTAATTGGAATATAATTTAATATAACTGTAAAATGCCATGGCTTTTTGTGATGTCACATAAGGCCACGGTTAGTGTGGCTTCAACTTAAAGTAGCCCGACTAGTTTGAGCAAGGGCAGGTATTCTCGGGCTGTAGGTGGATCCTATAGTTCTTGTGTAACTGTCTCAACTGGTTTTGATGCTTTGTATACAAAGATATACTCTGTTTGTTTCGGGGAAAAATGTAAGATGTACACACTACACATTGCGCGGGTAGAAGGTTGGAAGGGTATGTTTATTCTTTACTTAGGTATTGGATTAAACCAAAGCCTACTGTTTTATCCCGAAAAGTACAGTTTTTATCTATAGCAAACTATTTTTATAGTGTATATAAATATATTTTGCTCTCGTAAATCCATGAATTTAAATAGTGGGAAAATCTTTTAAAACGTCATAAAATACCGCCTATATAAAACACTACTTGAAACTAATAAAACGCTCCCCCACAAACCTGTGTCAATAAAGATAAAGGAAAAGTAATACAAACAAGAATAGCTACGTGATAAGAAAACATTTATTCCCTATGTTTAATGCATGATTTGTCATAATTCCAGCCTCCCTCCTGTCCGTTGGCGAAATAGGCATGTATGATTTATACCTTATCTTATTTATACGTGATGAGAAGGGGAAGTTTATTAACAAATATGCTGCCGAGCTTGTGGTAATTGTAACATGTTTGACTCAGGAAAACTTTGGTTGTTTTATCTTCTTTTGTGTTTATATGATATTGGTTTATGTTTTTCCCGTTATAAGGTTTATTTACGAATGACCAGTAAATAAATTCGACCAATGAATGGACGATGGTACCAAAAAATGCTTTATAGATCTGAAAGCTGCTAAAATCTAAATGCAAACCACAGTGCAAACATGCGATGCACGGATATTTCTTTTTCCAAATACACTTTTATACCTTAGTGCTTCTTAATTTAAATGTATTTTTATTTTAATGCATTTAAGGCTACCCTCTGCAATACCCGCGAATCAAAAGTTAGCTATAAATCCATCGGGCGTGTTTGCTCTCGCCCACATAAGCCCAGGCGGTAAATCCATCCATGTCGCCAGCACTAAATCATCATAAGAGAATCCTCCATAACATAGCTTTTCGCTGAATTTACTACTGTTGTATGTGCAAACATTTTCAAATCGTGTAGAAAATTCCTAACACAAAAGAACTGTTGTTGGTAATTTTGTAATTATTGCTTCCTTAATTGTAAATGTACTTTACTTACTATAGACTGTTGGTTTTTTAAGTTATTTAGGCACCTAGTTTTGGATTAAAAATAACAATAAAAGTCAGTAACTTTTAGATAAATTCGTAAAATCAAAAAATAATAATTTGTTTCTTAATCTTCACATTTTTAGTACAAGTTACTTTATTAATCCCATCGCTTTGCGCAATATTGTCAGAGATTTCGAAGTCATTATCAGATAGTTCGAAGCTTCCCGTGAAAAACTGGCCGATATATTTCAGTTCTTTTTCTCTCTCCCCGCGGTGCGAGCGCTACTGAAAAACTTTGCATCGTAATGCAATCGCGTAGCATTAGTTTGCTCGTTTATCACGCCGTTCTCTGCAAAGCTTTGAGGGATTAATACCGCAATGGAGGGCTTTATATAACGTCACGGGGCAAAAGGAACTCTTTATTTTTACCTGGGGCAATAGGATTTTTATTTTGTGCCTCATGCCCCTTGACGGTACAAAAGTATCAAGTTATCAACCGTCTCGTCGTGATTTACGAAACGTTCACATTGAAATACGACGCTTTTATTTAAATCTTAATATTCGAGTGTTGATGACCGTTTACATTTTAAATTTATTGATAAGCTCGGGCTCCTCGGAGTTCGAATTCCAATAAGAATTTTTGAGGTCGTGCTTCTAATCTCGGCTTAAATAACTGGGTCCTTAGACTTTGGTAAGGCAATTCCAGTTGTATTTATTAATTAAAAAATTAAAGGCTTCCAGGATACAACATAATATATATATACAGGATAGACAGCATACAGATCTTCGTATGTCGTATTTCGGTCTCGAGAGATCGCAAACAAAGTTAGAACAACAATGATATAGGGAAACATCGATAAAAAGTCCGCAGCACTTCGGCGATGCCAAAAAATTTAATAACATGATAGAGTAATAAAGCCGGAGCGAACAACCACTCATGCAATATTTGTTTGTGTAACATCGCAATTTTTTGTCGAGGTCCGTGAGCTATCGTTGCAATTTGGCTTTTTCGCTCGATTTATGTGAATAACGCGCGGAAAGCGGGCAAACAAGAATTGGGAGCTATTTTTCAGTTGCGCCTCTTTATCAGTCACACGTCTAACTGCTGACCGATTTGTTTACTGTATTGCGTGATGTATGTTGTTGTTGTGGATGAACTGAAAGGATACGGCCGTTATTCATATTGTTATGGGGATATTGTACATATATTCGTAATAAACAAGACGTGAACATAGACTATATATTCGAAAAATTACATAATAGAAATATAGTAGGACCTCGTCAATCCAGAGAGGCAAAAACAAGACCCTTTTCGGATTACAGAGGCGTCCGGATTATAGTATGCAATAAAATTTCGTTAATCAATTTATAAATTATAGCATAAAGACAAAATGTACATGTTTGTAACTACAATCATGTAAGAAATCAGTAAGTAAAATAAAACATTAGTTAATTCTTCTTGAAAAGTTTGTAATACATAGTAGCCAATAAAAAAAATGGCCAAAATTACAAAACCTAAAAACAAAGAAATTTAAATATCTGGTATAAAGACAGGTATTATTTAGGTAAATCCATCCCAATTCCCAATATGGAATGCCTGCTACAAAAATATCTCAGCTTTAAACTACGAGCTATTCCCTCATCAAATGCCTGCATGTCTGCTCTAACAATAGCTAGAAGGATCAGTTAAGTCCTGTCAACGGGCATACGGAGATAGACAAGATAGACACGAACATGGCTAGGAATAGCCAATATGAGGCAGGAAACATTATTTATCATCGTTTGACGTTTACTCTTTGCTATGTGATTCAAAAGATATAATATTTACAAGTTGCTACGAGAAAATTGTAGCTTTTTCAACTATGTAGGTATAAATGTTTGTTTGTTTTTTTCTTATCTGTTGAATGTAGGTAGCAGATATTATGTGAATAACAAAAAATGAAAACTAATTTATAAAAAGATTCACCTGAATATTTTCAAAAATTATGAAACGATTTCAAACCGATTTCGATAAAAGTTGGTATATACTTACTTAGACTTACTTTGAGTTCGGAAAGGAAACAGGTATTTTTTATTGTAGAAAAATGTACGTTTCCCGTGCAATATAAAACTAATCGGTGCAACGAAGTTGCGGGCAAACTCTTGCTCATCATATTTTGATATTCAATCATCGAACTCATATAAAACGATAGCCTAGCTCGTGCCGACATTTTGCATAATGTATTAAGTTATTAAATGCCAAAAGGCTTGTACAACTAGCAATTACTATGCAAACAAGAAATATCGATCTATTAATTATTATTTATCTAGACGACTCTATATAACGCTGCTGGCGGCCATTTTTTTTAATCTTTATTATCTTAATCGTAGCAGACTACGTTGAAAATATTAAAGAATATTTAAATTTGATAGGGAAAAAACAACCAAGTAACGTATAATATATTAAGATAGATAGAGTTTTAGAACATTCGATTACTAAGGTAAAAACTTGCAACTTACAACAACTTAATAAATACATAGTTTTTTTTTTACCAAATTCCAGATACCAGCTACTAGTGCCACTGTAAAAATTAGTAATTGTTTGTAGTTTTTTTTCAACCGTCCTTGAGTTTATTGAAGATCATTAAAAGCAAACAAACTAAAACCTCACTATGCTATCCTATCTACAGTTAAACAGATGTTCGATGGGTTCTAAATCACATAACTCTATGGTAAGTACTTAACTAGGTTACATTGGGCTAGGCAGAGACAAACGGCCTGCTTGAGGACTATATTTCATACCACGTCTACAAGTTATATGCTGACTCACTATGCATACTTAACTTTGTATACCTAAACATAAAGTGGAGAACGAATACATCTAAATTTTAAGGTACATAAATATATGTAATTGAAATAATGAGTAGTTATAATTAAAAAATTGCCTGCAATTTTATTACATATTAATGAAAATATACCTTATTTTAGTGTAATTTATGAAGTAAAGTGTGGTGTGATCATAAGTTATCGTTTAATGTGTATTGGTAGAGTAAGCGCTACAATAACTTTTTTTTGTAATAATTACAATTACAAACATTTACAATATACACAATTTGTATAATTAATCTAAATTATACAAATTGTGTATATTGTAAATGTTCTTCGTTCTACTGTTCGACTTCGTCTAATGTCACTAACGTGGATTACCATTCATCTTCATTAACACAAACATTTTACTTCAAAAATAAATCTCTTTACCTTTGAAAACAAATAGATCTTGAAGCGATCGTATCCATTTCAAAACACGCTTCCCCACTACTCGTGTCGTTGTTCCTATGTGGCTGCATCTATCTAGACCTATCTAGACTATATCTAGACATCTAGGTCGCTTTATACGGCCCACCATCTTCGGACAATAGCTCGAATTCCAAGCCCTTTCCTCGACTGCATTTGTTTAGCATTTTTGGTACAATTTATATGTCACGCTTTGAGAATACGGGGGTTAGTTTTACATACTACTATACATACAATGTAGTTTTTAAACTATACATTTTAATATTACGATAGTAAGGGTAAGGGTAGCTTTTTCAGAAATAATAATTTTAATTGCTTCTAATTACCCTTCTATATTTACATAGCTCTTGACAGTCTCAAATAGAGTATATTAAATAAAAATAAGAGATAAGTATTCTCAAAAAGTTAATTACTTAGCATTAATTTGTTTCACCTTGTATAATGTTAAGACTAATACAAGGTGTAACAAAACTACGTGTTAATTTAGGTTGTGTATGGGTCTTTTCTATTAAGTTCACTGTGAAAAAGTAAAAAAAAAAATTTCACAGTGAACTTAGGCGATAATGTGGGCATGATTTTTTCCATACAAAGGTGAAAAAAAGTTACTCTTTCAGATCTGGTAATTACTTTTACAGTGAACTCTATATATGAGACCCATACACATACTAATAATAATACAATAATAAAAATGTAACTTAGTTTTGTTACACCCTGTACATTATATTTAATAATATGGACTTTCTGTATAGCGCATATTATGTTTAATAACATGGACTTTTAATGCATTTTTAAACCTACGCGTCCTACGTATTTCAAGGCGTTTTCCCCAAGTTTAAAGGTTTTTATCCTCTAGAATGTTCCTCACAACCTTATGTACAGGCTGTTGTTAATTTGTCACAGTGAATTAGCCACGACGGGGTAAGTGATGGCGCATGCACCCCACGCGCCAATACGCCCGTTAACGTCACCGCAATTTATAACTGTGTTGTCTAATCGATAATTTGATAGCGATTATATGGACGATTATTTGATAATTACACATAATATAGTCGGTAGTGACAGGTAGGTTGTATGTGAGAGGTAAGTAATGGCAGGTAATTTGCTAACTCTCTAATTTTGCACCTTTTTGCTTAACACTTTTTACATTCTAAATTCTCATTTTATGTATATTTGAATAAAACAAATAGTTATCCCAACATCAGTAATTTATAAAAAACATGAAGCAAAACAACAATTTCTAACAATACCTTTGTATCAATTATTAGAAAGTTTGAAGCTTTTTTAACGGAACAATCAACAAAAAGTTAATCATACTTCAAAAGATTATTTTGTGCTTCTTCAACAATAGAAATATGAAACAATTCAAGATAAAGGAAGAAAGTTGCGTAACGTCCAGCTTTCTATTTTTTTTCTATTTTTTTGTTGTTTGTAAACGGCATTTCACTGTTAAATACAACAATACAAATATTGTATAACAATAAGCTTTTATTTTGCCAAACTTTTGTTTGGTACGGTTACTTAGCGGTATCGGTTTGGTTACTAAAACAATAGAAGGCAATCATCGCTTATGAAACATGATCATTCTGCATTGTCATACTTTCATTGTAAAATGAAACATGTCTCAAAAGTTAAAACAGATTTTAGAAGTTCTCTTCAATAATTATTATTAACGAATATCTTGACGACTCTAGTGAATGATGAGCTCATTTTCAACTAAGAAAATTAACATCAATTTTTAGATTTTGAGGCCTCATTCAACATATCAAATCTCATCATTCATCCTTCAATCACCCATTAACAACGAGGCGTTACAAACGATCATATAAAAATCAATAAGAATATTTGAATACTAATACTGCTCTTAAAATTCATAATGTGAGTGAGGTGTTTAAATGGTTCATAAACAACCGGCCGCTTGTAACGCAGACGTTCGGTATTGTCTGTTAACATGACAATAATACATTAACTATACCAAGCCTCATTGAGCGAGAGCGGTGCATACATCAATATAAAACGGAATCAATCTATTGGATAAACGTATTAGATGGAAAATCATTTTGTAGAGACGTAAAAATTTATAACGAAACATCATAAGTTAGAGGAAAGTATAAATAAAAATAGAGATTTTACAATAATGAGGAACTAAACGAAAATAACGAGGAAGTGGAAAATTCCTACCTTCGGGAAATAGCTAAATACGGCAATGAAAATGTAAATAAAATTAGTCGATCATAAATTCCCTCTTGTTAACTTCATAACTTTCCCCGAAGCTTGAATATACTGGCGTACACAGAATTTCCACCTAATAAAAGGCCATGTTACGTGCGGGGTTCGTCTGACACGCAATTATGGAGCTCCAACATAATTAGAGCCGCCTCCCTCCCGCCTCGGTGGCGGGATACGTCAAAAAGTGGAAGACGTATGGAGTGCCGGGGATCAGGTTAAGCTGGGCAGGTTGTACGACAAAGTTTCACGTTTAACGTTAATTAGTGCGTGCCGCACGTTCTCCGACGTGTTTGGATGTGTGTAAGAGCAAGGAGTAGGTGATGTGTACAAATCTAGAATCCGCGGTATGTTGTACGCCTCTGAAGACAGGTTTGTCGCCGGTGGAAAGGTTTTCTTCGACATAAATACCGATTTGTTTACATATAATGGTAGTCTAGATAGGCCCATAATCAATACTAATATTGTAAATGCGAAAGTGTGTCTGTCTGTGACCTCTTTACGCCCAAACCGCTGAATCGTTTCCGCTGAAATTTGGTTTGGAGGTACTTTGAGTCCCGGGAAAGGACAAATGATACTATTTGTTCCCGCGCAATAAACGAATTACGGGCGCTATTTAGTATCGTCTGAATAATAAGCATTTTTCTGTCTATATAATTAATCTCTACAACTGTTTAATGTTGCAACGGTCTTATTACTAACTGAAACTAAACAAAATCGGTCTTACTACAAAAGATTTAAACACCTGTTGAACAGTTGATTAGAAAAAAAATCAGTACAAAATGATCTCAAAACAGCTGTTCAATAGATGTTTAAATCTTTTGTGGTAAGACCGTTATTCTTTAAATACTCCCGCTATCCACGTGGTTTAAACCGATTACCATGTATACGCTATAGATCCCCAAAGGCCATTAAGCTGGTAATTTGACGTACAGATTAATGTATGTAACAATTTATTGTCAATTATCGTGCGCCAAGATCAATTAACACAAAGGCGCAATAGCAAATTACCTATCGATAGGTGAGAGAGATACTCAGACTTATGGGTTGAGGCTTCTGTATGCGATTATTCTTCAATGCAATTAAGATTATGAGGGTAATGAATATATCGTAAAATTATGTATAACAAGATAATTATTTTTACCTTATTCTAAAAAAGAAAATGAATAACGGTTTCTTGATTTCCTCGCTACTTCCTATCTACTATCTCTATCTAACTAGCAACATAGACCCAAACATGACTGTCATTGTTCCTATCGTGGACTCAGAAGGTCCCGGGTCAGAGGCCAGAGATCCGAGTTCGGTGGCTCGATCGTGCGCCATGCTGGCATTTATCTCCTGTTGACTTTTAAAATAGTTTTTGAGTGAACTGGTAGGTACGGGTTTCTTTAAATATCCGCCTCGTGTAATGATGGAAATACGACTTTTAGGAATAGACATCGTGAGTCGACATTTAGGTATGATTCTTAGTCTCCTTCGAAGCTTTTATAATTGATGAAATACTATTTTATTTTAAACTAGCTGTTGCCCGCGACTTCGTCCGCGTCAACATACTACATAACAAAGATGGATAGTCTGCTAACAAATATGAAAAAGTAAAATATATCCTCCTTCTTTTTGGCCTTCGGTTAAAAAAGTATCTTAAGTTACTCCTTACTGCATCAGCTATCTGCCAAAAAAAGTCCCGTTAAAATCGCTCCAGCCATTTCAGAGATTAGCCGGAACAAACAGACAGACAAAAATTGTAAAAAATGTTATTTTGGTGTCTATACTATATATACATTCATATGCATGTAGTAAAAAACGGTTCTTTCAATATTACAAACAGACACTCCAATTTTATTTATAGGTATGTATAGATAATAGAGGCAGTAATTATTGTATAATTTTAAGTTACAACAATGTAAACCTTATTTTAAAAGATTAATTTTTTTCTCACTTTTTTTTGGTAACAAAGTGGGCCCCGTGCGAGTTTCTTACGCCGCGGGTTCTTCTCGCCGGGTTAGTTCCCGAACCGGTGGTAGGCATTATGTAGACTTTCAGAGAAGATTTGCAATAAATTATTCTGAATAAAAAAAATTGAGTTTGAGGTTGAGTAACCTAAAATATCTACATTTAGGCACAGCTCCATGCCTCCTACGTAGTTTTATCTTGAAAAATTACCAATCAGAATGATGAAATGTTTTTCTGATGTTTGAGAAACACTCTGTATGCAGAAACAAGATTGTCAATAAAGACGAATTAATAATGCGGGTATTAATAATGTTCATTTTTTTCATCATCACAATTTAGATCAAAATGAATAGAAACGAAGTCTTGTATGTACTCGTAGTACTCGTACTATACAAGAAAATGTACTACACATAGGGTACATTATTTACAAATGTCGCGGCGGCGTGAGGAGCGCGTATATCCCGTCCGGCCCGGGGGCACCGACGTTATTGGACTCTAGTGTGGCATTACATTTATCTACTGTGGCATTACATTTGTGTGGTGTGACATTACATTTATGTTGTGTGGCATTGCATTTATCGATAGCGATATCGATATTAGCCTTTAATTGTTATTGAATTTTGATAGCATGTAAATGTAGAGGCGGGATTGGATAATGATGAATAACCATGAATGCTGTGATTGCCATGCTGTTTTCAGCATGCACGATTATAGACATCGATTGTGAATGGTTACGAATAGATACACACTCATAATCGCTGGTTCATCATTTGCCATTGGCCAATGAACCATACTCCGAGTTTGGTACGTTATTTACTAAAATTTAAAAAGACTTTTTAGTTCAAATGAAATAGGGATTACAAGAAATGCAACAAAAATGAAAAGCAACAGTTTTCACTTACTTAAATAAAAGCAAGATTACAATTAATAAAAGTTTCATAATACGTATAATAATTATATTTTTTAATAACCCTGACCTTGGCAACCTTGGCTAAAATTAAGCCATTATTTATGTCTGTTCTTAATTAATGGCTTAATAATTTAAGCTACTTCCTTGATCCCACCGCCGCAAACCAACAAATTGGCAAAAATTTAAATAATTTCCTGCACCTAAAACTGTAAGATATATCATATACCTAGAGTTGTATCAGATACAAGTTTTATTTGCAAAATGTAAATAACCCAACCTAATATTTAGCAATAAAATAAGTTATAAAAATATCTACTGCTTTTTCAGAGGAGCTACATTGATTTTAAATACCATTAACAGGGTTACTGACCCAAAAAATCAAACATCGTCCTTCTCTCTTCACGAATCGAAAAAGGACGAAGCGGAATCATGGCCAAGTTAGTTTTAATTGAATAAAAGACGAACTATAATTATTATTTAAAAAGTATTTTGAGCAAATTTAAGTTTTATCAATGCATTTTTAGATATTAAAAAATAATGAAGAAAAGACAGCAAACTTCAAAGATACAAGCAAAAAATATCAAAAAATATGGTGCGAATCCTATCATATCCTTACTTTTAGCAATAAATAAAATAACTTGTAAAAAAGTGGGCAAAATAAAAGAAGCAGAGATTAAATAAAATGTTAGAGAAGATAGACAACCCTATGCTAATTAAAGCGCTCCTAGGCAACATGTCCACTTCGATATCTGAATGCTTCGTTAAAGGGATCATTCCACGCAAGCCCTCAGACATTTCTTTATGAGCTAGAGCCTATCTGCTATTGTGCAACTTTAATTGTTCGAATTCAATTAAGGAATAATTCAAGGCTTAATGAAATTCTATTTTAGGATTTCATTTGGATGTGTGAATAACTACATAAATTAAACTTTTTCTTCGTGGGTCTGATTTAAAAGAGTCATGTCTAATATTATTATCATCGTTTATTTACTTTTGTTATTATGTTTGTCAGTTTTCTACAAAATTATTCAACAGTGCGTCTCTAGGATAAATCGTGCAATTTTAAATTAACCTTTCCCCTCATACAACTTAAGTATTATATTCTGTAATGTTACTCTACCACAACAAAAGTAACACGTCTTACAATTATTAATTAACGGATACTTGGAAGCGATTAATTAATTTTTTTAAATATAAGTAGAGGTAATGTTTGCGTTAAATTTTTGACCTTTCATTTTTAATGTCTTTTGTAATGCATTTAACAAACTATGTACGTCATTTAATTATATTATTTTAAATATACTGTGGTCTAAACCACGGGCTTTATATTTCATGTAGACTTACTGTAAGTTTTTCCTGTATTCTATTAACTGCACAAAATGTCCATATCCAAGAAGTCAAATAAATATAAAATCCTGCAATCAAATCCTGACTTACCATTTCATTAAAGACACAAAATTAATAAAAATCGCATAAAAATGCCTAAACCCAATCGATCGTCGAAGACGTTTACGTACATTAAAATTCAAGTTGAGAATTAATAAAGAGATAAATAAATTTAAGAGCAGCGAGAATGTGGGTCCGCCGTTACGAGTCCGGTTCGCTTTATGTGCATATCGAAGATGGATGGCGCGAGAGGCGGGCGGGAGCGGCGCGTATGCGGAGCGGGAGCGGCGGACGGCGGGAGGGGTCGACCCCTCTCCCCGCCGCCGCAGCGATGGCCGCGACACGCAGCCCCGTCAGACGACAAAAATGCCATAATAATGGCCCCCGAATAGTTTTTGCTGCAGCGCTCCAAATACTCAGCCCCGGTACGTGACGACGCGCCGGTCATCTCCCTCTTATTGAGAAATTCGTCAGTTTTATTTCCCCCACCGAAAAAAGCGCACGTCGAAAGGGATGGAATCCGGTTGTGTCATTTCAAACACTTGATAAGTATCGCTCGGGAACTTTTTCGGTGAAGAAATTCACTGAAGCCCCTTTCGTTAGCATTCAACGAATGCGCACTTTTTGTTCGTCTTTAACGTAGACGGTCACCTTCAGGATTCTTTAATTGTGTAACGATAAGAACTCCTCTATGCGCTCGGCGGGTCGACCGTAACCCCGTCCTCATAATGGATTCCTTTTGTCCAATTACTTTAATATAATTCTATTTCGATAATGAGTCTTTCGAGTCGTAAAAAACGCGAGCGAAACTGTATTTTTAAAATATTAGCAACCGAGGAATTATTTGTGGCAATAAAAAACGTCTCCGTGACAAGAGGCTATCTATCATAAAAAGCTTATATCGCAATCCACGAAACGCCCTGAAATATACGGGCGGAGCGGTGCGTGAGTTAAATACGAGCTTACGGAAGCTTTAGGGTCGTCAGCCTTCGAGATCCAGATCAACGACTCGATCAAAATTCGACAGTAGCGCGACCGGGGCCAATTAAAACGAACGATCTGCTAGTAATTGTGATATTATTAAGCGGCGATATAGGACGCACAAAGGTGGACCAATTAAGAGTTTCCTCGAACCGGCGGAGTAGTTGAGAATGATAGCACCGTCAATTACCCCCGCAGCCAATTACAAGCAAGCCCAGATTGATAAAAAGTCGCCCGAAATTTCGCCCGGACGGATTCAGGCCCTCCGAAAGCCCGCGGGCGTTGCGTGTGCGCTACGTTTTGTTTTTTCCGACACAATTACGTCGTCAATTTATTTTAAATAACGAACCCGAATATGAAATTTAAATCAAAGCTCGGTATTCGACATTTTATCGACCGCAGAGTTATGGATTCGAAGGAGGCTGCGGAAAAACTAGTTTCCAGTTCATGTATGAACCATGGTTCGGCCGCAAGAACAATCGAGAATAATTCATATTCCGAACTGAACGCGCTGCAAATATCCAGTTCTGATTTATGTCAGGTAACCTTTTGTCCACCGATCGTGTCTCGACGACAACGGACTGATAACTGATTGGATCAAAATGAACTTGCATAGAAAGCTACCGGCTTCTTTACAGATGCGACTATACTTACTTCTTTACAGAAAAGTCTGAATGTGTATCGTGTTTGCGCGATACACATTCAGACGTGTGTTTGTTCAATTTTAATACTAATATAGATTCTTATAGTTTCAGTTACGATTATTTCACCTACTGCTAGATTCTTCTGAAGTTTTAGATACGAATATTTTACCTTCAACTGGATACAGTATCTTTGCAGATGCGACATTTGTAGGTGTGTAAAACGGAATTCCACTAGCTCATTTGCGGACACAACCGACGTACATATCCAACATTTTAAATTGGCATGGTCGAACAATGTAGTTAGTAGTAAAACAAGTCCCTCGTCTATTTAGTTCCCATCGGCGGCTTATTGAAGGGGTGCCGGGCTTGGCGACACCTGTATGCGTTATTGTGTCGCATAAATTCTCAGCGCGCGATTCACTCCCGCCAAGCCGCATCCCTTGGTTTATTGAACTCTATATGGAGATAAAGCGCATATTCCTTTAAAATGGCCCTTACGACTGCAGCTTCGACCAAAAGTATTTGAGAAAGTTTTTAATAAGATTCGCAGACTTAAATACCTTTTATTTTGACCTTTGAACGTACTTTGATACAGAAGTAAAAAGTATTAAATTTGCTTCTCTTATTATAGTACATTTAATACTGTCTACCTACCTTACATAAGATGTAACAAAAATTTGCGTATCATCATGAAATGGCATTTTATGCTTATCGCTTTTCGATGAAAACTTATCGAAATCTGTAGACTGGACATATACAAATTTATAACTAATCAAGAGTTGCGTACACCAAGCAACATTTCTGCAGATTTCAATGCGGATATACATAAATTAATTCAATTCAAATCACATCGCCTACCTACCGTTGTACCAATTTATCCCAAACTGGTACGACTCCTTATATGGAAAACAAGTGTATTGTAGAGTTCGTGTACCCATGTCCTCGTAGGCTGGCCCGTGTAACTTTTTATCAATTTTATTCAAATGCATATTACCACCTATCTCTATCTTACCAATAAATAAAATTATGTAGGTAGAAATATCTATTTATTTAGATTTTATGTAAAAACTTCTTGAGATTTGATAAACGTTTTAAAAGGTGCATCCGATTAAAAAGCTATGATAAGCAGGCAGGCTTGATAAAATATATTAAATTAGATATTAGAAGGAGCAGAATTAGTCTAGAAATACCCAAAACAGCTATGTATTTTCGTAGTATACTCTTCTGTATAGCGACGTAGAGTATACCTACTGAACACACTACCTTGAACCTTCTAATAAAAGAAGACCTAGGTACTATGTAGGTATCTATCTACCTACTATCATTTATTTTAAAGTACCATCTAAGAAATTTATTGATGGGCGGATGAATCTTCCTAATTTGGTCAGGTTATGTCAGGACCAGCCGATAGACGACTAACTTGACATAGCCCGACCAAATAACGTAGGTCATCTGCCTATAAATCAATTTGTCTGATACATAAACACTAAAATACTTTATAAACTTAATAAACTACCACTTCTATATCCCGGAGGATCTACCTAATTTGGTCGGATTAAGCCGACAGCTTTATCAACATTGACTTGACATAACCCGACCAAATGACGCTGCCATCTGCCTATACATCAAATATCAATTAGTCTGATACATAAACACTAAAATATACTTAATATACTTAATGAACTACCACTTCTATATCCTAAAACGCATATTCCGAGATAACCTGCGCATGCGCCGCCTAATGAGCGCGCCGCCTCACGCACGCCTCGTACCGTATAAATTTAAATACATACGCCCATTTCAATTACGATTATGCAACTGTAAGGGGATTGTATTCAAATAATTAAGGCTATCAGATGAGGACGTGGATGTCTCCTATACTTAATATATCAAGATTAGTAGACATAATATAGCCAATAAATCAACTACCACGATTTGTTTCTTCCATGATAAATTATATAATAGGATCTCGAAAATATTTTTTTTGTTGTGGGTGAGTTTAGTGACGAAACGGTTAAGTAAAATTAATGTAAAGATTATGATTCTTAAACATAAACAACATAAATTAATACCTTTGTAAATTATGTGTTGTATTCATAACATATTTCAGAGTTACTGGATGAGAAAATAAAAAAGTGTCATTTAAAAATTCGTCCTACTACACGAAAACTTGATGGACGAGTCTACTCATAATTTGGTCCGACCGTAGTCCGTAAGTAATTTCTTCGAAGCACTGAAAATGGGTTCCCTTCAGCTCTAACTACCCCGTTAAAGTGTAAAACCGTGCACGCTAAATAATACTTCACTAGCGCTACTCACCCGAGTATCGAAATTCAGAGGCATTATGTAAGAAAGCACTTAAATTTTCTCCGACCGAAAAACCAAAGAGGCGCAATAAATATTAGTAAATAGGTACTCGGTATGAAAGTACCGACGCTCGCTTTTAAACGAATTGCCGCGCATAACAATAAAACCGCCTATGGCCCTTTCCACACATTCTAATGTGCTCAATGCTCCTTCATTTGTCGGAGCACGGAGAGGAAATATTTTTCCGAATCCATAGCCTCAAGGATCCCATAAACCACTCTCTCCCGCGAAAGTATGGAAGTGAGATTTATAAGGGACTCCGGTTTTGAGCTTGGGGCTTTGCGATGATGAATCGGCACTTTTTGGGGGCTTTAGCCCCAACTTTACAAATATATGGACCCGGAATTACAATGAGGCGTAAGACTCGCATCCGCTTAACTTCCAAACTTTTAATGACTCCTAATTAAGTTGATACTGTTATACAAATTTTTATTCATAAACTTTCGTGACTGGCTTATATCGTTATACTTCCTGTTGCTTAATTAATGGATTTAATTTATATCTGGGAATTTAAATAAATAGTAAATAAGAGCTTTATCAGTTATCAACGGAGATTTATCGGTGGCGGTTGAAATGGAGACATTTATTTAGAATTTATAATATCTTTTCATAAATAATTAGTTTATCGAACTGGTGCCTACTTTCATTATATTAGTAAGTACATTTAGGTATTTACCGCAGTATTTAGCTTTATTTTAGTACTCCCATGACACCGGTTTCGGCGACGCGACGGTGGCCGGTTTCATTGAAAACAAGGCCAGTTACGCAGGAGTAATTTTATAGTGCCCTAGTGTGTGCGCAGTACCCAAGAGCACTCTCTATTCCTTTATTCTCATAACCCAGTAGGATGGAAGACCGACATGACTGGCGAGAGATGAGGCACAGGACCGACTTTTTACATGCCCATCCGACGCATGGATCATCTTACTTGTCAGACAATCAGATTATCAGCCTGCATTGTCCTAACCAAACTTGGAAATAACAAGTTTCCAATGCGGGATTCGAACCCACGACCTCCGAATCAAGAGCCACGCTCTAAACCACTGGACCACGGAGGCGTTATGGGTACAAGATGTTGCCTACAACTTCAGCTCGCAAAATTTGTGTGTCTCGTGGGAACCGAACATTATTTATTTACAAACCCCAATAACCATCCTATGTCCTTTCCGGAGACCCCAAGAACTTTTATATTTGTTCAGCAGTTTAGCTATGAAGAGGTAACATACAAAGACCTTAGGAGTTTCGCATTCACAATATTAAGGGAGTTGCACATGTATTCTTATATTGTATTATATTTCAGTTTAATATAATGATTTCCTCAGTAGTATATTTCCAGAGGCGTAATATGGAAAGCCTGGAGTAAAACAAACAAAAAATAGAAGCACGTAAATGAACGCTTGCCATGAGTTGGCGTCACGAATAGCATTCTTGCATAATACCACCATGATTTGTTATCCCAACTCCTGAATAACTCGAGTAACGAATTGATAAAAATATTTGAGATTCCAATGCGTAAGGCGATCTTAATAAAACTGTATATTTTTTATATAAAGAATTGGGAATTCTGATGACTTCATCCTTTTAGTAGAAGACCTTAGGCACATCTAAATTATAATAATAAGCGGGCGTGAGCTCACTCGATAGCCAATCTTAATAAAGACATTATAACGTCTTTATCGATGAAAAACGAATATGTTACTAAAAGCAATGTTCGAGGACGAGTTTTTTTTTTTGTAAAAAATAGACCAGACTGGACTTAGCGACATAAAATAAAAGATTTTTGTAATCTTAACTTTTGTAAAAAAAATCTTAAAAACATTTTCGGCATCCTAATGATGTATGAATAATAATAATTATATTTAAATATGTTTGTTAAGGTAAATTGCTAATAATGTGTAATTTTAAATTTATAATAATAGTAACTAAGTATACTTACCTACATTATTTTTTTGTTTTATAATGGGCATAAAGTAAGACATATTGTATTAGTTAAAAAAACTAAATAAATGAATAAGCAATTATTTTAATTGAATACATAACATAATTAACACGCAATAAACACCTAATAACTATTTTATTTAAATAAATAAATAGGTATCTAAAGATACGCCAAGTAACAAAAATCTTGTGCTTGTATATTGGTCTTTCTATATTGTGTTATTTTGTTCAAAATTTAAAAGCGCAGAATGGTCTATACTAATGCTATCAATTTGAATGCCATGAACTAAGCGCGAAACAAACAAGAAATGAATAAGTTCCTTTTTTGCAAATAAAAACGGTGTATACAAGAGAATTAATAGAACAACTTGAAGATTAGAGTGGCCATACTGAAAACGTATACAAATTTAATCAAAGAGAAATCTATTAGTAAAATGAGGACCACGGAAGGGAGCATCTATACATATTCAACGAGGCACTGCATCACGAAGCGGCGATTTATGCGCCATGTTTGGTGCCCGCCGCGCCGTATGTAAAACTGGACTATTTCTTTGCCGATCAGATTGTCACCTGGTAGGTTCACTCGCTATTTACTGACGTTCAAATGGAACATTTTGAAGTGAAGCTCGTTTTGCACTTTTTTGGGTGAAAATGTTAAACATGCGTTAGGACTCAACACGTGACCTTTTTTCCCAAATTTAGAGTCATGAGTCATGACTCCTTTTTCCTAAACGTAGAGCCTACAGGAAAGTAGACGGAGGTAATGACTGCTTTCTGATGTATATTAAAAACAAGTACATATAATATGAACCATGTGGAAGAATGGGCTACGGAAAATTGATTATACCCGCGTTGCGCCGTTCGTGTAGAAATCGTGCATCTTTTCGTCATAAAACTGTCCTATGTCCTTTCCCGAAAGTCATAGAAGGACATACGTACAAGATACGTTTAAGTGTAAAGAAGTAGTAGACTGTAGAGTCTATTAAGAGTGGGTTGCACCAACTTACTTTAACTATAAATGTAACTTTAACTATAACTTTAACTACATTGCAAAATGTCAAATCTTTGATCAAAGTTAAAAATGGACGCCAATAGACGCCATATTTAACCATAACCATGGAGCTCGACAAGGCTTTAAATGCACGTGGCGAAAAAAGCAACTAACGCTGTCATTATACAAAAACGCCATTTTTGACAGTTCTCTTTTACCAGCAGCGCCCTCGCCCACGTTCTTATAAAGCCTTGTCAGACCAGCAACGTCTTCTGTCAAATTCTGTGGTCACAGTTAAGGTTAAAGTTAAATTAGCCTTAACTATAACCATAACTTTGACCATAACTTTAACTTTAACCATGCCTCTGGTGCAACCCATTACCCAACCTAAGTAGACTATTAAAAATAAAGATAGGCAGAAAATCAGACAGACTGCAGACACACTTTTGCTGTTTGCATTAATTATTACATTAGTGAGAACTAGAATTAAAAGCGAATTAAATTGGGGAAAAAAAAAACACTTCCTAATGTTAATAGCTGGCAAATATAGCGTCTTTTATGAAGCACAGAGTAAGCGCCAGACAGACGCTCGCGGAGATCAATGTCCCAATTGGGAACTGACTTGGATGGCTGCGGAATAAAAACTGCCATCTTAAAACTTTGTTGAGACAGTTTTTAAAACGAATTTTGTTTATATTTATATTTAAGTTACTGTATTTATGTATAAAGCTGGAAGGATATGATAAAATATTCATACTTGTTATTTACTGCGTGAACTGTATAATTTATTATAAAGATTGATCATAATTTTATCATTTACAATTACTATAGAAGCTGCGAAAATCATTGCTGAAATAGCTTAAATAAAAAAAATAATCATCAATCATTCCTTAATTTAATTTAAGTCGCACAAAATCAAACCTTTCAGCAGTATTTTTTTATTTTGCAGTTAATTTTGGTATCATAATATATTATGTCTACATGTAATATTATAATTTATGTCTACGTATTAATTAAATACGCAGCTCCTTTGGGCAATACACATACAGCCTTCCAATTACCTCAAAACTGTGTAGCGAAATTCAATTCAGAAGTCGTCTCTATAAATGGCGGCGATATAATAGCGGCCTTAGACGTATTTGAATATCTTAGTGTACATCGGAGGTCCATTGTTGCCCTCGCCCGGTATGGACTTAATTAAGAAGGGAATAGGTGGGAAGATGTAGGGCCGGGCGAGTCAGGAGTTTCAATATTCCCATGTGTTTTTAATTCTCTACCTCGGTCCTCGTGAATGGCGATGCTACTCTACATTTATGTTGATTGCTCTATGTGTTAGGTATTCTGTGTATTTGTATTTCGGTTACTTTTTTAATATATTTAGCACTTTAGAACACGACAAACATTGTTTAGTATTTTATGAAATGATACTTTAACATATTATTATATGTAAATCGATATTTAACACTTATGTATTATGAAAATCTTATTATCTTTATATTATTTTGTAATATCAATTATTATCATCACTTGTAATATCAATTATAATCAATAATTATAATTGATATTACAAAATATTTTCGCATGAGACGCGTTTGATGCAAAAATGTGTTAACTGGTATATATAATCGTACCTAACAGTTACAAAATATCTAAACAGCTTGTAAATCGTAGGCATGATAAGGATATTGATTTTCTTTATAATTATAGCAGAGATTTTTAGAATAATTAATTAAATTAAGAAAGGAAAACATTTTATTAAACATAATCTCATTAATTAAAATATGTTATCCTTCACAAAGATATAAATAGAAGGGGGTCACTGGGTTATCTTTAGTTTGGCTGTTGGGAAATCAAGATATTTGAACTTGTTCAAACGCGCTCTTGTTAGATGTATAGTACTTTAGGGAACAATAAGGTCTGTTAATAATATTACTATCTCAAACTAAACCCCAATCGTTGTATCTTAGATTACAAATCATATGTAAACTGTTATGGAGCTAATATATTTTAGTAAGAAAATGTTTATTAGTTGTGCGTTGGCAGCAAACAATAATATACATATTGGTATTGTTCATATAACGGCTATATTTTATATGCACCATAATAGTAAGCCTGTTTTACAAAAAACTGTTCAGTTTACTTTAAAATTATTATCATCTATGAATCACAATAATATCAAATATTGCGCTCTACAGACTCTACAATAAAGTGGTAAAATGTTGCCTCTAGCCAGGTATAATTTTTCAAAATGAGTAATGAGTTGATTATAATTAATATAAGACATGATATATAAATTGTATGTACTTCTACTATGTACGTAGAAATAATTCCTTGTGTAGTTTGCTCTATAAATTCAGTTTCAAGATTTCAATAAAGGCAGCGTATATCTTATACAAATACTCCGCAGCGCTTATAGTCTTAAACCATACACTCGCGAAGTTACTGCAGGGATATAAATTAAATGCTTACGTTTGCCCCACTCCGCTTTAATTAAGTATCTTCTTTGTCTACACGCGTAATACGTTCAACTTATCACGAGATATGGCGAACAACAAAACGGCCGCATACCTAAGTAGCCCCAAAAGAGCCCACAGATCAAACCATACATGTAAATCACGCAAAATGTACGGCCGCACACGGAAAAGGGTTCGCCGAAGTTGGCGAAAATTACCATGAATTTTTCGTCAGCAAATAAGACTCGTAAATTATCGGCCTACCGCGTTTTTGCCGGGACGCAATATATCAATAAATATTAAGATATAAAATTTAATAGTAAAAAAATACCTGAGCTGCGACGTCGACGGTACTACATTGAGTCACATTTTTGCACATACACAAGCTTTCTACGGACTGGATATTTTGAAACTAAAAAATGTTAAGCCGTTCGCCGGCCGGTTTACAATACGGGGACGTTTTTTGTCTACGCGACTTTCTCTTGCGCAACGGAATAAAAGACTTTACGCAACAAAAGGCTTTTTTAACTTTACGACAGCACTCGCAAATAACTGTATTTTGTGTTAAAATATCCAATTTAGTGTCAGTCATGAAGCCGACGATGGAGCTATCCGATCGGCCGGACAATCGTGACTCTACTGAAAAACGTTATTCTTTTATCCAGAAATCTTTTAACGAGGTTAGTTTAGGCAAAACTTTTGTCATGTTGATCTTTTTGTTACGTTTTATTTCGGTCCATATGAGTTCGTATATTATATTACCCTTTGCCTGAGCGGTAGGGTCGTGCTGTTCTCGCATATGTAACATGCGCAGGAGTGAATGTGATAGAAGATTTACCCGTTCCCCGGTTAGAAGGAAGATCACGTTTGGAAAATAATTTGAATGCCGAAATGCAGATGGCTTCTTTTATCTGAGGCTCGGTCCGCCGGCAAACTACAAGTTAATTAAGGTTTGTCCATCAATTAAATATTGGTTTTAATTTTGCCGCTGAATTTGCATTTGATTTATGCGCTAATGAATATCCTTAATTAAGTCTTACGAGTGTATTTCGAGCGGTAATAAATTTGAAATATCCATTAATATTGCTTCTAAATTCTAATGTATTAATAAAAGGTGCTTATTGTAGTAACTCAATTACGTTTATGTTTCAGTAAAAAAAAATATTTTAGTAGAACTAATAGGCCTTTGCCCAGCAGTGGGACAGCATAGGCTCTTAAAAAAAAAAAAAAAAAATAGTAGCGGGTACCTAGTTAGATTAGTTAGTCCTCTAAAGCAATGCGCGAGTCTCGAGTCACGACTCTACATTTACTTAAATGATTTTGATTTGAATGATTTTGAAATGATGATGATTTCACGTTTTGAAATAAATATTACAATTATTTATAATACATACACGGTGCTTAGTAATATACAAAATTAAGGTAAAATTAGTAGTTGGTAGTAGATTTCACGTTTTGAAATAAATATTACAATTATTTATAATACATACACGGTGCTTAGTAATATACAAAATTAAGGTAAAATTAGTAGTTGGTAGTTGTATATACCTAGTTGAAATTATGAGACTGTCAAAATTATAAAACTGAAGTAATGTAGAGTTTATTTCATACTTTCTTTGTACGAACAAAGAAATAGTTATTCCCAAATTCAAAAGTAAAATAATAAATATTATTTTCTGTTTAAATTGTCGCTTAAAATAAAGTCAAGAATCAAGATAAAAATATATTATAATCTCAAACCCAACGCAATTTAAAGCTTTTTTTACAATCCGTTTAGAATTATTCTACCTGAAATTTGTCCTTAAAGTGATCCTAATGTCGTTTGCATAAGGGTCCTCTTAGAAGGAACAGAATAATTTGTCGGCTTGCAGTGGATGGAAGAATAACGGGGCGATTCCATGTGGGGCGCTTAACCACTTTTTCCTCTAAATATCCAATTTGGTGTCACAAGTGCTTAAGAAACAAAGGGATCGCAAGAAATTCTGAACAGTGGCGGATCTCATTATAGCCAGATTTTGAATTTCAGATGCCAAAGATTAAAAAAGTGACGCCAATATTTATTCGAAAAGACCTGAATTTGGACGTTGTGCCTTTAAAACCATTATAATTTTCCATTCGAAGCCGCCTTTTTGTATTATAAATAAGTCATTAAAATTTAAAGCCTATTTTTTAGGATTTATTGTAACTTTGCACATGATTTTCTATAGTTTTGAAATAATATTTAAATATAGCGAAAGTGTTACCTATTCGCAAAAATTTAAATAAATAATAAATATAAAATGTAACATTATACACCTGCTGAATATTGTGTTTCTGGCACTTTCTGGCAATGGTGTTTATAATACATATTTGAAATATTTCTTACTATTTTCTTGCAAATAAAATATCTTAAAAGTCTAAGGGCCTATTTTACCACATTGTAATAAAGTGCCGAGTAGGCTATTCACAACTTTTTTTGCCACATTTTCATTACTTGATGTGTCAAGTTAATTGGTGGATAGCCCATTCTCCACTTATCAGGAAGTGGTGAAACATGCCCTAAGTATTTATTTAGACAGTAAAGCTATCAATAGTAATTACATTATGTTTAATATTATGAACAGGTAGTCCTATACCTACTGAGACAACATTAGTGACAATATTAAGGGTGGGTTGCACCAGAAGCGTAGTTAAAGTTAAAGTTATGGTTATAGTTAAGGCTAAATTTAACTTTAACCTTAACTTTGACCACAGAATTTGACAGATGACAGCTGGCTCGACAAGGATATAAAATATGAACGTGGGCGGGGGCGCTGCTTGTAAAGGAGAACTGTCAAAAATGGCCTTTTTGTATGATGACAGCGTTAGTTGTTTTTTTCGCCACATTCATCTAAAGCCTTGTCGAGCTCAAGGTTATGGTTAAATAATATGGCGTCCATTTTTTACTTTAACTAAAGATTTGACTTTTTGCATTGTAATTATAGTTAAATTTATAGTTAAAGTAAGTTGGTGCAACCCATCCTAAATCAGTCAAATATTTTTATTGTTTAGAAGTACTTAAACCAAATATTTTCAACCCATTATTCACTGCTCTTACCCGTTACAATCTAGATGCTAGATTGTAAATAAAAGTGATCTCATAATCCCGTCATAAATCGGGCCGGTCAAATCCCGTATCTGGGACGATGCATTCGCTCAACGTGCGGATTCAGTGAGCGAAACACCGAAATTTATTAGGTTAGTAGTTGCCCGTAGGTCGATAAAACTACTAAACGACACCAGAACGACGTAACTCAATAAATCGGCGGGAAAAATAAACGACCGAAACCGAAAGAAACAGAGTGAAGTTTCGCGCGGTGCCTCCTGAAGGCTGTATCTCAGCTATGCGCAGTGCAATTCAGTGATATCTTTTTCGCAGAGATGTGAGGCGACATACGGACGTTATACTCTGTTTAGCATATTTATTGGCAGTAACGTGACAATATAAATTTATCTCGGACCGTTGAGCCCACAATTATGGCGCTTACGCGCGATGACAGATGTTTCCTTCCGACTCCAGATTACTTCTTATCCCGTTTTATTATCTGTCTCAAAATTTCCTTACTGTACTTTTTTTTTTTGGAACAAACAAGGAGAAATGTAATTCTAAATTCAAGTAATGTGTTAGTAACTTAGTAGTTATTAATTATACAGTAGTGTAAGAAGTAAGAACATTGTTTAAAAAACCAAAATTATTTATTTTACATTTTCTAAAATTTATTTGTTATCAGCTAATACATAAAGCAAAGATAAGCATTAATTTTACTACTACTTCTGCTGCTTCTAATTAATTTAAACCTTCTAATTAATTTTAATTTTACAAACTACAAAATTTCATGCAGAACTATAACTGTCCATACTTATCTATTTTATGTAAGTAAAGCCGACTACTCGTAAACCATGTTTACCTGTAAAGAATAATTAAAATTAAAAATTCAGTTTTTAATCCATACAAAATTTGCTTAGCGCGCTACAGTTCATCATAATAAATAGGTAGCAAATATCTACCTGACTTCAACACATAAACGCATATACGTAAACGCCTCTGACAAAACCAGTTTAGAGCGCGGACACACACGAACGTGTGTTCTTCCAACGCATTTCCCCTCTTCCGCCAATACATTTACGATCACATAAATCTATCTCGCTCCGACAATCGCAACTAACTTCATGTCGCTCCTCGCATCGACCAATCATATGCCGGCGATACATCGCCATATTGAAACAAGGCGCCGGTGGCGCGCTCTGTCGGTGCTATTGCAAATGACGCGTCAAGCGTTTTTCGTATTGTTTTGTGAGCTTTTTATTAATTTTACTTGTTTTTCGGCGTTTATTTGTGTTGAGTTGGTGTTAAAATTGGTGTTAATGTATTATTCTACCAAAATTACTGATGGTTTTAAATCGGAGAAGCCAAAACGGTGTGTAAACAAGATGCTAATGAAAAGTACTTGTGATTGAAGCTTCGTAGAGGGAGTTCATTCTAGTAAGAATAGCTAACCTCAAAACATACCAAAAAGATTTTATTTTAGCTTATTTTTGTGATATTAAATGACGTTTAATTATTATTTTATACAAATATTCAGTTGTTTTATAAAGATTTTACCATTTATACTTCTAGTGAATAGCTAAGTAATAATTATGAGGGCAAACAAAATATTTGTAGAGATATTTTAACTATTTTTTATTTAACTTTGAAATAATATGCTAGAAAATATACGTTTTTGAAAGTTTTTATAGTTTTACCTTTCCTTAATAGGTTTTTAGATTACCAGAAAGTTATTTTTGCAAGGTTAATGTCAAGGTTCAACTTAGTATTATTAAAAAGTGAGTTTGTGATATTTATGAATCAAAAATCATAACAAGGTATGTTAGGTATTAATTAATATCTTTATGACTGTGTAAGTTCGAAAATTGTAGCAATTTTAACATGAAACTTTTATATATTTAGAATGTTACCTCAATTATGAAAGTCTTCCTGCGCTTACAATGCTAGAAAAGGTTGGCACAGTTTACAGATTTTCTTTATAAAACCTTATGAATCTTTGATAATATTGAAGTAGAAAAACATTTTTAAATTTAGAATTCTGAATTCCTTGTTTTTTTCCTATTTAGAACTATTTAAACTTGTAGGTATTTCCGTCGGACTGGCGTCCTCCGACGGCGCGCGCATGCGCTCTGAGCATAACCAATGCAATTTAATAGGCATTCTTTTATTACATTTAAAGTGATATAATAAAATAAATAATCACAAAATATTTCGGTGACATAAAATTCTGGTATTTATGAATTAAAATCGTTAAGATAATAAACTATTATAAATGCTAACTAAATGTACCTGATACAGTTAATGTATTAAGTACCTATTTAAAATTTGTTTAAGAAAATTTAGGTAAGTACCAAAGAAATCTAAATATTACAAAGTTAAATAATAAATTTATGAATAAAATAAATTTGTTGATTCTAAAATATTAGTAGTACAGAAACTGTTTACTCATTTTAAGAATAACCTATATTAGCAGAATATACCTAAACTTTTATGAGTATTCAACTGTGCACTTTAATGCACACTCAGTCGAGATAAATACGCTGCCAAATCTTCTTCGGATAAAAGAAGCGAAAAAGCCAAGATTTAGTGTCGCAATTTTGGAAGTTAGCCGGCAGTGGCTTACATTAGTCAAGCGATGCAAAATAGCCTTCGTATACTGTGTATTTATACTCGGCTCTATTCTTATTTATGTTTTAGTCTATTTAGCATTTTTTGTATAAATAGTAGGTACTTACTTAATATTAAAATGTCATAGACTTAGTAATTTCTACTTTCTGATTTCCTTAGTGTTTTTCTGCTTATTGCAGTATTGCAAACAGTGCAATATTACAAATGTGAAAGTGTGTCTGTCTGTCCGTAACTTCGTCAGGCTAAAACCGCTAAAATGATTGAATGACATTGGTATGGAAATGCTAAAATGTCAAAAGCTCACATTTTAAAGGAAGCGATATATTAATTAATTACCTATACTCTTTGATTATATTATATAATCAAAGCCTATACTTTCCAGGTATTCTATATTATCTTAATTTATGTTAATAGGTATAATAAAGTATAATAAAGGTTGGTTGTTTGGATTGGATAGGCTCTTATCAAAACTACAAGATAGATTTTAATGAAGTTCGTAGTAGAGAAGAATAAAGACTACTTTTTACTATGATATTTCATTGATAAAATTAATTAATTATGTATTATGATTATAATATTTATAAAACATATCATTATTTTATTCATTTAGGTTTAGTGTATCTACAATTGGTTTAATTTTATAGTAGATAAGTCTTAGTCACAACTCACATGATTGTTGACTATGTTTATAAGCATGTAAATGTAATGACTCTATTGCATGTTCTAAATGTAAGAAACATGTAAAATAGTTAACACTTGTAAGATTTATTGCATTATTTTTATGATTTATTTACTCTCGATCATTGAAATCACTGCATTGTTGAACATGACTAGCGGCATTTAAGAGGAAAATTAATTTATTTGTCCCATAACTTCAACGGCTTCTTACCTTTAAGTACATGTTTTTTCTACCCGGTATTCAGAACCTTGATAAACTATGGCTATTTCTTAAATTTAATACATTTGCTAATAAAACAATTAATTATAATAATGAAACCTTAATGTTTTGAATATTTTAATTTAAACAAGGACTAAGCCTACTTGAACAAATTTACAGAGGTCGTAACTCCAAAGGTGACCCAAATTACCATGAAAAAAGTTTAACAGCCCTTTATTTCAGAACAAACAGAGCCTGTTGTAGGATCCCGTGTAATCCGGCCCACTTATCACGCGTGCAAAATGCAAATTCGCCCGTTGTACGCCGAATAAACGAAAAGGCCGAAAAGACTCAAACGCCGAAAAGGTCCAAAAAGCGTAAGCGCCAACCCGCTAGATACCCTTGTGCGTTTAAAAACATTTGCATTTATGTGGGTTATTGATTGCAAAAACTATTCTCTTCTCTAAAAGTGGTTATAAAATACTTTGTTGCTTTGCAAATTGCAATTCAGGCAGTCAATCCTCCTGAGTTAGTGTTACCAATAGGTCTAGACTTCGATTTAGATTCTAGACGTATCTATCACTAGGAGATAATTGAGGCAAGTGCCAATTGGTGCTCATGTCACATAACTCAAGATTAATACCTGACAAAAATTTAAATGTTGATCTGTTAATTGAGACAGACGACTATCTAACTCATGTCACATCTTTGGTACATTCTAATTAGTGAAACATTTATTTTTAATTTTTGATTGAAGATGCATTCTATTGAAATATTAAAAAAAATATACAAAAAATGTCAGTTTAGGGAGCATACCCATACTACGTGACCCATTTAGGGGGGGGGGGGGGTCTTCAAAATACTACGCTCGGTCACGAGAGGGGGGAGGGGGTCTAGAGTTTTGTCACGCAGTCAATTTCGCCGAGAGAAACGTCATACGAAAATTTTTTTTCTAGCCATTTAATACTTGACTCGTGACTAAAATAGCTAGTAGGTACCATCGAGGAAATTGATTCCTAGGTAGTTGACAGACCAACGTCATGTAGTCGGATCAAGTCAATTCAAAGTTACACTTTGAATTGACTTGATCCGACTACATGGAACACGGGTTAAACTTTAAACGCGACAAAATTACGTAGGTCCGCCATCTGCCTAGAAATTAATTTCTCTGATTTTTCTGTTGTAATTTATATCTACTGTCACAAAATAATATAAAACAAAGTTTTTTTCCCTCATGTCTCTATGTTCCCTTTAATCTTTAAAACTACGCAACGGATTTTAATGCAGTTTTCTTTAACAGATGGTCAAAAAATCTTAAAAAGTAGGTCACGTAGTATGGGTATGCTCCCTTACCTAATATTTTACAATACCTATTATAGATCTTCTAAAAATAAATTTTAAATATTTTAGGCGTTTCATAAAAAGTTAATTGAAGCGGCCATAAAATTGTGAAAACTAATAACAATCAAATTATAATCATGTTTAATTTACTAAAAAAATCGTAGTTACACTATACATGATATAAACTTTTGTAGAAACTGTAAATACGCATTGTGTAAAAGCCAATACATTGTAAGATACGCACAATAGCGTGCGTAAACGCCGTTCGATTTTCAATACTTTTGCGACGTATTGATTGAGTACTAAGAAAAACTTGGCACGCCTTTACGAGCTCATGTGCGAAGCGGCAGCAATTACGCGAATGTTGTTTTGCCATTTTCTAAACGATGTCACGATTTTGATCTAAGTAGTCACACTTAGATTTTCTTTCCACTACATAATTGGGATTTTATTGCTGCGATTTTGTAATTCAAAATAAATAGTGCGTCGAACGCGCTTGAAATTTGTTGCTATATTACTACATTGTTTACGGTGCATTGCGCGCAAGTTTAACGTTTTTATCGAGTATATTTTCTCCACTGACGTTTTTAATTTTTATCTGTGAATGCTTATTGAGATATATTGTTTGTAGACTTTTTTCAACAACATTAAAATTTACTCGTATGTTCACCTAAATCGTCACAAGCTTATCGTAATATTTTCGAATGCCAATTTACATAATGTAAACGACCTTCAATTCGAGTTGCGAGGGTTCAAATGTGATACTTAAGGTGAAATATTATAAAGTTGGCCGAGTTGCTAATCTTCGACCGTTTCAGCGAGTCATGGTCTACCGAATCCCGAAGCTTAGCGCCTGTTTGTAGCTGTAATACGCTTTTAACACCTGCGTTACGATTTACGAAGTTGCGTAACGTATGAAGGAGATTATTTGTATAAAGTGTTGAAGGAAATACGCCGCTCAGATGAGCCAACACCTTAATGCGTACAGAAATAGTTTTAATTAGATTCCTGATGGATGCCACCCGATAAACTTCGTTTAGTTATGTGAAAATGTGATGTTAATTTAGACTGGGATGTACTGAAACAGTTATTTGATATTGACTACATTTTTGTTAACAATTTCTAATTCATTAAATTCAATAGATTCAGATATAGAAAATTATCACACTTATCTAATAATTATATTATTTTTCTTAATATCTATGGACGCTTCACACCACGTCAGTCTGGCCCGGTGGTAAATACCTGAAGGACTTGTGTTACGGGTACCAAACAACTGAAATATATTTAATACTTTTATACTATACCACTGAATACATAATAGTTTAACAAACTATACATAATATAATATTTAAGACTTTTATTATATGATACACATTTTTAATACACATCCATGACCCAGGAACTTTGAAAACTTTTTGTTCCGTCGGCGGGATTCGAACCCGCGACCCCCGGCTTGAGCTACCAACAGCCCACCAACTGAGCCACAGGGGTCGTCAAATCAATCTCATATTATGCTTTAAAAAGAAAAAATCTTGACTGTAGACAAGAGAGCTCTTGTCAGTCAAGATTTTCTGATATTTTAAAAATTAAAAATTAAAATTCGCAGTAAGGACTAGATCATAATACTTATAATATACTAAGTACCTACTGATACATAATCCACCTACTATCTATACATTTTTATCAACTTAAAAGAAATATAGATTATTAATTAAAACGACCCAAGCATAGCCCGGTTCCCATATATTTAATTTTTTTAACAATATGTAATATAATTCCAATTTATTTTATATTTTACTAACACTAGAATAAGGACATATTGTTGTTAATAACACTATGGATGAAAATCTGAAATAAATGAATTGAATTGAATTGAATTTAATTGAATTGAATTAATAGTTTTAAAATTGATATTATAATTAGAGGAAGGTAAATAATATTATGTATCCTTTTATTTATGAATAATTTACATACCGGCAGGTACGCAGTATGAGGTAGGTAAACGGATACAGCTAAATAGATTTTAGTACCTCATTTTATTCATTTTTTTCGGTTGATATAAAAAAAGTACATACTTGATAATACATATTCTTTTCTTTCTTGAATTTGATCATAGAAATTGTAATAAAATACTTAGGTATCTTCTATACCTATGCTAAGAATTAATAGTTTTCAATTGGTATGTATAATAATAATTAAATAAATATGTTATTAGAGAACTCTATCAACTATCTAGTGGTAGTAATAGTACCTATCCTATGAGTAAACAATAAAATGATATTTTAGTCTTGACACACGCAATTAACAGAAATGATTTGTTATATTAATGATAACAAGACAAGTGATTTTAGATATTAGTAGAGTTACGGCTAAATGAGATAATTGCTTTGTGTTCTGCCTCGATACTGTCTCATGTCTGACGTACAGACTATGTTTAGACGCAAAATAATGATTATTCATTAAGTAATATCATTAACATAAACCAGCTGATTTTAATGAATGACTTACTTGCGTCAATCTTTTGGATAATCGTCGCGTTAAACCTATCGTATGATTTGCTTGTGAACTTATTATTCAAATCTCGCTTCTTTAAAATATACAGGATGTCACAAAAATAAGTGATAATACTTTAGGGTGTGTACGTGTTCCTTGTAGAGAGTTCATTGTGAAAGTAGCAGCGCTGAAATACCAATTTTTTTTTCACTTTTGTATGGGGATACTCGTGGCGCTGGGGCTCTTGCCAATACAAAAGTGAAAAAAAATTGGCTTTCAGCGCTGCTACTTTCACAGTGAGTTCTCTACAAGGAACACGTACACACCCTGAAGTATTATCACTTATTTTTGTTACACACTGTATAGTGGATTTTACATCGTTTTATTAATTACTTGATGATGCCCGCAACTCCATTGCGCCAAAAATCGTTTATCGCGCGGGAACCGCACATTTTTCCGGGATAAAAAATATCCTATGTCCTTTACTGGAATCCGAAGTGTCTCCATAGTCCATATAAAATTTCATCAAAATAGTTTCAGCGGTTTGGGCGTGAAGAGGTTACAGACAGACAGACACACTTTCGCATTTATAATATTAATGAAGTATGGATACGCAAAATTGCTAAAATTATCTCGCAGTTGATCTCTTCCGTGTCCTTTGTTTATAGGGGAAGCGACTACTTATGCGGGGGCATGGCTTCCCACAATTCTATTTAAGAGCGCAAAGAAGCGTATATTTACAATGTTTCTATTACGATAAATCGGCCCGCTAAATTTGGTTACTTAAGCTTCACCCAGGTGAACACCTATACCGGAAGGAAGGGGAGGATAAAAATACCGGAAAAATGTACGGGTTTTTACCGCAAGTTTTAATAAGATCCTCCTTATTTATGCGGAGGGGAGGTCGGGGAGATTTATACTCGGGAAGCGTGACGGATCAGGGAGCAGTGTTTGAGCTCCTTTTTAGCCCGAATTTAAATTGGAATTTTTATTATCTACCCACAATCAAAACAATTATATCGGCCCGACGATAACTCCTTATTGTTTTAATTTATTAGCGTAATGTTTTAATTACGATATTTATATTCCGGGCAGTAAACTGTTAGTATATATTTTAACGGCTTCTATTTATCGGACGCAGCATACGAAATCCAATAAAAAAGTCGTCAGTATTTGTTTTATCGTTTTCTTATCCCCCTGCTAGACCAATGTAGGATGACCCGCATAAGTCGATTTATTTGAGTCTCGAAGAAAGTGCTTCAAAGATTCCCGAGGATCTTCGTTGGCTGGTGCATATCAAAGTGCAAATCAGTCAGGGGTGAGACAAGTTCAAGCGACGATAAAGTTAAACGTTGACAACGCAACCTTGTAGAAATGCAATTATCTCTGTATCCATGCAGAAATGACTAGCTCGAGAGATAAAATTTAATACTTTGGATTCTTTCTCACTGGAAATAAAAAGAAATATCAATGCTTACGTAATTTATATCTTAGTTTCTAAATCCTATCTCAATAATTTCTAATTTAATAATTTCAGTTGCAATTATAAAACTATACCAAAAAGGGAGAGTAAAAAACTTGTCAAAAGATACAATAAATAATATTCCTCAGAAACTACCGGTAATTTAATACCAAAAGTAAGAAATAGTTCTCTATCTCAAGTGGAATTACAAAAACAAAGAAAATCTCATTAAAAGTACCGCGGGTAAGTAATTGCTAGCGATAATTAACTGGACTTGATAATACAAATACTGGAGAAAGTTTACATCGCTATCAATAGACACAAAGGCCGGTAATTTTAATAGTACTTACCCACATAGAACTTATGTTCAGATTTTAAAAAATCAGATTTTAAAAAATAATACCTATATTATAAAGATAAAGTAGTGAAAACCTAATCTTGTGAGTTGTGATGATAGTTATTCTTAACAACGTAAATGGTGTCATTTTTAAGTTTCCCTGAAAAACTCCCCAATTTCGCTATTCTCCAAATTTTTTAAACCGAATTCAACAAAGAATCCTAAGTTATTATCCCACCAAAGAAAAATCCTGGAATAAACTGAAAAGTTCTAAAGACGATAATGAGCAGACATAAATAGATTCGGTTATATATTAGGAGCCAGTTGCAGATTTTTGGCTTACCTCGCCGACGCGGACTCCTAGACTATTTACTGGGAATTAAGTTAAGCTGTTGCACTTTTTAAATTAATGACGCTTTGTGAAAAAATATCGCTGAGAGCGTGTTCCTGTGGGGTTTCCTGCAGTTCCACTGCGGTTTTTGTATAAGATGCGCATTTTTAAGGACAATTAGGATTGCAACAATAGAGCTAGACACTGCATTATAATATTATCAGCGTTCAGCAATGTATATATTTTATGCGCGTTTTGTTTTCGGAAAGACGTTAAAAAAAATTATTATGACCAATGCAAATAAGCTATGCTATGCTATACTCCTGTACTATGTGCATACGAGGAACAAAATTAAAACCTTTTTATGTTAATTATCATCAAACATCCAGAGAATTATAATAAGCGTCTATATTAATTTTTATTTATTGAACGGTGAACCCAACTAGATAAGAAACTAAATGTCTCAATACATCAGTCGTTAGAAAATAATTGAAGCCTTATCGCTTCTTAAAACTCAATTTACGACGCGATATTTTATTTCATATCGAGAAATACATCACGCGGAGCGAGCGTAAATTAAAAACGCGATAAAAACTGTCGAATCTGATACCCGATTTACATATTGAAAAACACGGGTTCTCTTATAAAACACCATCTTCCCGCTCGGGACACGCGAAACTATAAATACGCGAAAAAACAACCGAACAAACTGTTACATGTGTCAATTGTATCGATATGCATACGGTTATGAATTATGTAAAGATTCTCGCCATTAGTGCTGCCCGGTGAGTTGGCGAGTCGGGATTGTTTTATATGGAAAATTCTCTAAACGCCGCACGCTCTATTTCATCGAAACACATCGTGCGTTAAACAGTAATCGTATTGATTAAACTTTTTCTCGTCCGCGCGAGGTTCATTTCGTTCGAAATTCGAGTTTTAATAAAAGATAACATGTTCGCGTATTCATACGTCACATTCGCGTGTTTTCAGGGCCTCTATTCCCGCAATTTACGTCCCTCGTGGGAGACGAAGAGTGATGTCAGTGGAGGGAGAAAAGTAAAAAAAAAGCCGACTCGGCCGACGAGCTCAGCCAATTATAACTGACAAGCGACAACGGGCGCAATTTTAAGCGTGTTCTCTACGATACAGGTTTTCGATCACTCGGGTAATTTTAATTTAGGTTTACTGGTTAATTAGGGAGCCTATATGCAAATAAATAAAAGGCCCATCCGAAATTCTATTATCTCGGTTTCGCCTTCATTAAAGGCGCGTTCGAAAAGTTAAAAAGTGAGTCGGAATGAATCATGGCGGGCGATCCTCATGAAATATTACACCCGAGCTGGCACCATAAAGCAAACGGCGTGACACGGCGATACAACGATAGCGACACAGCCCGACAGACACCAGAGAACGCGTCTGAGGGCCGGACACAGGGTGTTCCCGATGCGTATTCAAATATCTGCTTCATTATCGCACGGTAAACCTAAAAGGCATATAAGGATAGGTCTAGTATTGATAACGTTTGTTTACCTTCATTTGGAATATTATTAAAATAAATACTCATCTAGAGTAAGGTACTTAAAAGTTATACCTACTACGATTAAGTAAGCACCCAGAGATTAACCAAAGATCGAAAAAAAGCTAATACAGTTGTAGAGACGAGTGCTACGCCTTTCTAACTATAAAACCTATTCTGTTTTCAATCATGCAGGGCTCTACTATTATCTCTGATAGAAGATAGATTAGACAGGTACATATTATTAGTTTATAAAACAAAATAACAAATTTCTCATTTAATAAAAATCTGTGGAGCAAATCGCGAACCACCTGTGTGGGACTCCCACATATTTTACTCACCAACACAGGGACGTAATGAAGCAATTATATATCGATATTTTTATGCATAAAATACTTGGCGGATATCTGGTCGAGAGAAAATAAAACAAAGCGAGGTTATTGTTAGGTGCGAGGCTCGGTTATCGAGCTTTTAACCTGACGCGCGACACGCCGAGACATCGACAAAATTTATCACCTCACTAGCACACCACTCATTTGTGTTTTCCCAGCGATATATTTTGAAAAATTAGCAGTAGATATATATATTTGAAAATGATAAAAATATACTTCAGATTTATAAATGTAAGAATTATGTTTACATGTAACGCACAATGTATTTAAAACAAAAACTTTTTTTTCCCTTGAAGCCCAGTAACTTTTGACCTGCACGCAATTACAACAAAAACTTGGCATATTGATAATAAAAATGCTTATTTGAACATGTTTATACTAGTCGCAACTTGTTACAAGTCTTTTTTGTCGAATAAACGTTTATTTATTTATTTTATTTAAAATAAAATAAAACGTTTTTATTTCCGTCTGTAGACCATATAGTGTTAGTAAACATTTTACTTAAAAACTATGTTAGTAAGAACACAACGTTAGAGATGGCGGTAAAGTTCATAGCGAATCAGGAGTCGAGAGACTAAACTGCATATATTTTTTTTTTCTTTTGCCTTGATATATTAAATATTGCTTTATTGAGAGCTAATATTGTTGTATATTCATTTCGTGTATCATTGTTATAGCAACACAAAGAAATATAGGTTAAAAGAACTCTCGAGTACAACGCTCAAAAGATAAAATTAAAATGAATAAGCTTTTACCGATGAAGTTGTTTTGTTACGAAAGTAGAGATATGTCGTTGGTTATTTCTGTGCCAAGAAATGGCTTCTGTCTTTCACTTGGAACTTTATGCATTATTTAGTCCATATATCTTATAAAACCACAGCAAAGTACAATTTTCTCGAATCACAATAGAGTTGCGCAATGAATATGTATTTTTGGATAGAGGAACGTGAATATATTTGCTGTTTAAATATAGGCAGTTGACGATAATACTTTTACAGATACTATATTTTTCTTTACTCTTCGTTGATTTTTTTTATAGACAGTTCTTGACATTTAGAAGCTAAAATTTGTATATTTATTCAGTCTATTTAATACTTCTTGTATTAAAAATGTTTGTTTATGTTTTGATAATGATTTAAAAATATATAATTTGATAAAAATTATATACACTTTAGTTTTTGTATCTACCTACTAAAAATAACAATCGACAATCGAAAGGTACAACTCTATTTCTTAGAAACAAATGACGTTTGGCAAGAATCGAAAAGAGAATAAAAATCGGAAGACACATCGCCAAGAGAACAGCTAATATAGAAACTGTAGCGCTGAATTTTTGATAATTTTAATGAAGGCATAATACCTACTAAATATCTACCTAACTTACATACAAAAAATTATATGAAACTAGGGATTCAATAATCTACTTAATAGTTAACTATCTTATAGACTTTTAAGTTTTAAGCCATAGGTGCTAATAGATACCTACTTATTACCTATCAAAAACGTTGCCACACTAGATATACATAGGATTAATACCTTCTTAACTTAAAGTTAAGCACCTAACAAATTCTAGCGTTAAGAGCTTTGAAAAACCTTAAGTATTTGTTTGAACGTTAAATCTGAAAACAGTTTTAGTTAATGCTTAGTTTCATTCACTTCGTCAACAGATAAGCGAGATGTACGCCCACAGCATCTATCTTAAAGATAAATGGACCAATTTTCTTAGTTGGCAATAAAAAGAATCGGTGCGTCCTCGATGATAGTATCTTCTATTAGGCAGTTATACGATAGATTTATCGACTACCCTTCCCCGTGACTTCGCTTCCGCTACTGATTACAATTTTAAACGAAGAGTATCAAAACTTTAAAAGCGTTCATTTATGTAAGAACATACCTACTTTTAATAAAAAAATAGTATGGTATCTTTTTATATCTTATATTTAAAATTCTCGTGCCACAATATTAGTTACCATACCTACAGCTCCTCCGAAACGGCTTTACTGATGTTTGCCAAATTTTATATGCATATTCAGTCGGTCTGAGAAACGCCTACTGGCTACTTTTTATATTGATGCATGTGCATTTGTTGAATAAATAATAGAGAAAAAACGATCTGGCTATTTTTTATATCCAGACAACCGTGTTTTTTTAACTGAGAAAAGCTAGTTGTGGAACCCGCTATCTAATAGTTTCCTTCAGTTAAGGATTTACTTTTATTTATTTGAACTCTATATAATACAATATATTCGCTACTTACAATCAGTTTAAAATAACACTATCTAGATATATTATTTGGACTGTTGTAAGTATATATTATAGCGATATATCTAATAACTCAAAATAGCAATTATAAGGAGATGTTTCCCCTATCCCCGGAGTGAAATTCAAGGAAAGGAATTGGATTAAAGTGTCAAAGGTGAAATAAAAACGCGCATTGTTTATATTCCCCAAAAGTCTGCAAATTGTCTGGAGTAAAATTAACTTTTGTCTCCCATGTTTTGTTTAATTAAAGACAATTTGAAATCTCAATATTTTTATACGGCAAGAAAATTTTAAGACGTGAAAAATAAACAAGATGTTCGTACTTCATAGTTAAAACTCTACTCTAGAACTCCAAAGTCCAAGTTTAATTAATAATTACATACGTAGACGTCGAATTGATAACCTCCTTTTTTGAAGTCGGTTAAAAAAACTATACACCTTGTACACTTCATTAAAAGGAGCTTGAGTAGTCATATAAAAGTAAATTCGAACAGTGAAGTATCAGGCAATTTGTGAATGGACCGATTGTATGTTTATGATAGTTTTTATGACGTCGTAAACGTGAGGAGAGATCGTAAAGTGATTTGTGGCGGAGTTAACGGGTTCACTTTTTATTTGTCAATAAATACTCGAGGTGTTTAGCGCGGATTAATCTCTTTTACGACTTTAACACGTGTTGGGTAAATATCTGATGTTTAATTTGCATATTTAAAGTCATATAAACAAAGGCGTGGGTTGTAAAAATAAGATTTTTTTTCAATACTTTTTAAATTCCATATCTGTAAAATAAAAACTATCTAAGAGTGATAGATCAACGCGCAGATCTAGAAACTTGAAATTTGGGGTTGTTTCTTACCTGTATAATGTAGGGATGTCTAATAAAAATGTTTTTTTTATTTCTGCTCTTAAATACACATACTTACTTGTCTTTTAGAAACTCTATTTTATGCATATAATATAATTGTTAGCTTTTACCTATACCTTATTACTAACCATGAACCGACATTACGTCTGTTCATCACAATGTACAATGAATCACATAAGGCGCAATATTTTTCCGGGACAGATAGATCCAATTCGAAATTACGGTCGTCTTGGGAATTCCGGGACGGTGGAGGTTATTTCGGAATTATGATTCCGGATGCGTCCCGCCGCGGTTCACGCCTCGTTCCCCGTAATATCGCACTTGCAACCGCTTAGCTGCAATATTGTGTTGAAACGTTTACATATCCACGCGTAGAGAACACTTCCGATAGTAGAGTTAAAGCCGTTTAGATGTCTTATAGCGCTCGAAATTATGGAAAAAATTGGACAATGTAAGGTTTTTTTCAATTAAATTTGGCATTCATATTAACCACACATTTGTAAAGTACACTATATAATATAAGGGATGCAGAAATACGTTAGCTTCTAGAATTTTTTAAATAATAATTCTTAAAGCTGCAAAGGGCCAAGGAGCATAGTGTCTTCCGCTCTTCAGCCCTCTATAATTCCTCGGAGCATGCTTATAAGCTAAACTACGTTATAAAATGGAGCATTAAAAATTAAATGTTATGTCATAAATGATATTTAATTTATCCACATCTTAATATAGCGATAAATTATGTTTATTGCAACATATTTTATTAAATTGCTAATTTGAAACATTTTTACTGTAGCACAACAAGTTTTTAATTGTTATATTCATCAAGATCAATTACAGATAATCTTACCGTCAGAAATTATATTATGAAAACAAATCGGCACCATCTTTGAACATTTTACATGGAATTTTTCATTACTTACTCATAAAAACATAACTTTTGAATATAATTTATTAATGTGATATCTCAACTATAAATTCTTAAAATAGATAAAATAGCTAACGCACTTTTAGCTATTAATGTCATTTCATCAGGCCACCTACGTCCTACCCATTAAAAAAAAACTTATTTCCATCCAGCCAACAATGTTAACTTCAAGTTGCCAAGAAAAAAAATATGTTAACTAGGTATGTTCCATTTCAGAAAATTCAAATTAAAACAAAAAAATGCAAGACGTGTGTTTTAATAGGGTGTCGCAGGGTTCTTAAGTATTCCACCCCATAATACCCAGTCTCCTCAGTCTGGCACGGCCCCCCTTGATATATTACTCCCAGTTCGTCGTACATAATTTGAGGAGGGTGGCGCTCCCTGCTCCCGGCCCTGTACAATTCGATGGTTTGTTTATTGCCATATTATAAGTACAAAATGTGTTTTATTAGTTATTTTTTGATGCTGAAAGTTATGTTTTGTGTCTGTAAAAATTTTGTTTCATGCAAAGTCGGGGTCAAAATTTTTAAATTCTCGCTTTAGTTAAAAAATCAAATGTTACTGTCCTTTTATGGATATCTTACAATTTTATCACCACCAAATTATACTTTTTTATGCTTAAATGCTTGCATATGCCAGACAAATTAGCCAGCCTATTTTACTCTACATACTAAAGGTAAATAATATAAATTATATTATGTGCTTATAACCAAATTGCAACTTTTTATACTCTACGAGCTGATTACATAATAACCTTTTTTAGTATAGGTTCTTCTAATGACAAATTATTTTTTTCTATACAGATTATTGCTTAATTCTCACCTTCCTAATATTAAGCAAATAGCTCCAAACAAAATTCCATTCAAAGTCTCCAGGTATATAATACAAACATTGCAACAATTGCTAGTAATTTCATCTTCTCGGTAAGTTACCTCAGTAGTAAATACTCATTAGTGATTCGCTGGAGAGTAATATATCTTCTGTGGTCACGTGCTCCGTGCGGTAACCAATCGGTCTAGTTTAAAGGGCAAATCCCATTATGTATATTAAAAATGCAAGGAAATAAAGCAAATTATATAATTTTATTACATTTTGGTTACTTATAAAGGTAGAGTTCTGTTTATGTAATAAACTTTAATGTTGTTAGAAAAAGAAGGGGAGGAATATTATGATAAATCAATCAGTCATAGATTTTCAGAATTCCTTTATTTAAGGGTGTGTACTGTGTACATATAGTAGAATTGTAATCATTAAAATTAGGAGGTTTCATTACTAAATTTCATAAAGGCAATACATATCTAATGCATTTTAAAGTAATTTATCAATTTGTCAAAACAATTGCACAGTTGTATCTGATTTATTAAGCGGGGCGCAATACAGTTAACCTCAAAATATATCTTAACCAGCAGTATATTTGTCCATTAGTTAAATTAACCAATCCTCCCCTATCTTGTGAGTTATTTGTCATATACAGTGGGGAAAAGCTACTACTTAGGGCTAAACAGCGGCTAAGTCATTTCATTGTACCAATAAATTCTAATTTTCGTAATGTATATTGTAAGTATATTATATTGCTGTTGAATAAACGTAGTATCTTTGTTTTCTGCATTATTTGGAAGATTTTCATGTGTCTACTCAATAAATATCTACTATGAATAGTTCATTTCAACTAGCAATAGATACAAGTATACATATTCTCATTTAATAACACAATAATATTATGTCATTTGCAATGACTAATTAGTTACTTTTGTTATTTTTCATCGCATCTTTGCAATTATATAAATTATATATTTATCACTTACGTGAGGATTGTAATGCTAGATTTTTTGCCTTATACTTATTAGTTTATTTCTAATAGGTAATTAGGTACTGACTTCTATACAAAACAAGGACTTTTTCATTTATTTATAGCTGTCAGTTCCGTCCTTATTTGGCTCAGTACTTTTAAGTATAAAAATGAAAGTAATAAAGCAGTAACTGAGTCATTAGAAAACAATATGGCGGCTGTAGATCAGGGCCCACGCGCCGTCACCGCAGCTAGTTTATTGCGACCCTACGGACCACAAAATAATTCCAGTAATAGTGATGTTCGGGGCAATCATGATTTAATTTAAGCCTTGCAATTTTACAACCGACCTTTAGTGCTGTGGATGGTTTTGTTGAACGTGTGTCCGATAACTGGTTGCTTGCTTTGTACACGGTTGCCGCAACAAGAGTTAATCTATGTTCTTAGTTTATACGGTCTATTCTTTATCTGTGGTAAATAATTTTTAAATCAGTCTCTTTCAAAGCCCGTTCGATGCACAAAAATAAACAAATTTTTTTTCTTAGATGTAGTGAAGTTACAAAGCCTTTTCTCTACAAAGAGCAATTAGTACCTCTAGGTACTAGGCAACATTTGTTACTTATCCTATTTAAATATTCTAGTCCTAAAGTTCGCGGATGCTGTCTAGAGATGTCTAGACTTTAGAGCGAGACAATTCAGATACAGTATTGTGTGTTTGTATCTGCTGTTATTATGTGAATGTTATCAGACAAATAATGTCGACTTAATAATGTCTTATCCCATAATGTCTACTGCCCAGTTAATACATTTCAATTGGTAGCGTTATAACTAATGGACTTGTCTTTGTTTATACTATAGAACTAAACATTTTGAAGCGATTTTTATACCCAGAGCTTTCTTCAAATCAAATTATTTTAAATAGAGTTCACCTGTAAGAATAGGCGGCAATATAATAGACTGCTAATTATTATTATAAGTACTAATAATAGAATAACAAGAGAAGTGATGCGCGTATTAAGAGGAGTCCACACCGCCCTTTTTTCTATACAAACGTTGTCCCCTGTTTCCTCTCTGGATAATGCTAGTAGAGTTAAAAAAAATTCCTGAAAATCAGCGGCCACTAATACCATGTCCCTATGTTTTCTTTTTTTTTCGTAATTTAATTATTAAATAAGATATGAACGTTTAAAAACCCAAAAAACCCATATTTTCCACTGTGTTCAAACATCCAGAAAACAGATTTGGCTAGATTAAATAAATAAAAATAAAACATAGGAACACAGCTCAAGCCTTTCTTTAATTTTTAATGAAAAAAGTACTTAAATCGGTTCAGTTTTGGAGAAGGAATCAGGGGACAACGAATCGTTGATTTTCTGCAGTTGTCTCTATCGCGTTCTGCGGTATAGGCTTTAGGTAAGGGAGACAGCTATAGATATTACACGTTTTTTTTTTTCATTCCTCTAGCCCCTGGTGTATCCTCTTAAGTACAGTATTATTCACCCCATACTGCAGCTAGTATAGGTAGTTTCTTTATTACTGTCATTAAGTTGTTCTGGCTTCTCATTACGAAATTCATTACCCGCTATTAGTTGATTCAACAACAAATAATTAAGGTTATAATTGATTATAGTAAATAGATATTTAATTATATGTTTATTTGCTTTTAAATTACGACCTGTCACGTAATTACAGTTTTTTGTTCTGGTCTAATAATTATATTAGTAGGTTTTTATGTAAATAGCGAATAGACTTATTGATTTTGTTTATGTATTTCTAAAGTAATAAATTAGTGCGTTTGTTAATTTGACTAGTCAAAAATGCCCAAAAATGTCGTATCGACGAAATCAATCTCTATTCCCTGAATATTAACTTAACTTGTCGCAAATACCGCATTTAAGACTCTCGTTGACTCGAGACACGAAAGTCTTTAAAGTTTAGAAAGACAATACAAAATATTTATTTAGGTACGTGCATCTGTATCTACAGAATTTATACGTGGAAAAGCCATGCTTCGGCACAAATGGGGCGGCTCGACCGGATAAATACCACGTTCTCACAGAGAACCGGCGTGAAACAACGCTTGCGCTGGGTTTCGCCGAGTGAGTGAGTTTACCGGAGGCCCAATCCCCTACCCTATTCTCTTCCCTTCCCTACCCTCCCCTACTACCCTATTCCCTCTTAAAAGGCCGGCAACGCACATGCAGCTCTTCTGATGCTGCGAGTGTCCATGGGCGACGGAAGTTGCTTTCCATCAGGTGACCCGTTTGCTCGTTTGCCCCCCTTATTACATAAAAAAAAAGAAGTCTGTCAATAATATTGGGTCTCAAGTAAGCGAGAGCCTATTGTACTTTGTTACATAAAGTAGTGAGTTAATTAAAAGAAGGCTCGGTACGATCATAAAGCATTCGACCATCCGACTAAATTATTTAACGTCTTCATTCCCCGCGGCGTTGCATGCGGGTATGCGGACGTGCGGACTTTGCATGGAGTTCCTATATTTGCAAGTATAAACCTCTGCACGCAGCTCCAGATAAAAAAGGGGCTTCCTACTGAAACGTCGCATATACCATAAGGGAAATAGCGAGAAATGTGTGACGTGTAGAGCCCGCCTTCTGTTGTTTTTTATTTTATATCGCAATGCAAATTTCACATTATTTGTATACCCGAATTAAATGGAATTGGTAGTTCTACCTAAGCCGTAAATAAAAAGAAACAATTTGAATAAAATGTTACGTAATTAATTCGTAAATTAACATAAAATAGTTGCTCATTTTAACAATAATTTTGTACTTAACAAGTAATTAAAAATGAATTTTTGCATTAGGTAACGTCAACGTTCTACATTAATTATTATAATTTATTATCATCAATTATCATACCTGAAAATATATTTAGATTTTCAAAAGAAATCTGATTTAATGGTTAGCGTAGGTATTTCGTGTTTTTTTAGGGTTCCGTACCGAAAGGGTAAAAACGGGACCCTATTACTAAGACTCTGTTGTCTGTCTGTCTGTCTCCAAGCTGTGTCTCAAGAACCGCTATAGCTAGACTTCTGCAATTATCACAGATTGTGTATATCTGTTGCCGCTATAACAACAAATAAAATTAATATTTAAGGGGGGCTCCCATACAACAAACGTGATTTTTTCGGCCTTTTTCGCTCTATATCAATAATGGCAAGAGGTAGGCACTTGAATTTTTTCACACCTTCTTTTGTTATATGTGTACTATAGTATTTAATAATAATATTTAAATAAAATAAAAATTTCAGGAGGGCTCCCATACAAAATACACAATTTTTAGCCTATTTTTGCTATGTATCGGTACGGAACCCTTCGTGCGCGAGTCCAACTCTCACTTGGGCGATTTTTTTAAAATATAATTATAGAGTTAGAGGTGGCTCATAATTTTATATAACCTAACACTACATTTTCACCATCTATTTCTTTTATTTACTTCGCCATAATAAATCTCATTCCCTTCGTCCTAAATACACTTTATATAATATTAAGAATCTTAAGGTGAGAGCCTGCAGTACCGCGATAAGGCTCCCTCCACCCTTGGGGGAGGCACGGGCGCCTTAAGACCGCCATACTTCAAATTGCGTTTAACTTAGATAGCTAGTTTGATACATAGCCCCCATTATTGCATATCAAACTGCCTTTGATAAGGCCTTTTGTGATAAAGTGACGTGTCTTCCTTACCAATTTATTTTTCGGTACGTACCTGGAACAGAGAATGAACATTAGGATTTTTGAGATGGGGTAAAAAAATAAAATGTGCCTACTCGACTACTATCAGAGAAACTTTTTCGTAGGCTGATGGCGGAACATTTATGATCTTGACTTGGGGTCATAACTGGATATAATATCAAGCCCAGGTATATTAATGAATTGACTTCACATAACTGGACCAAATTATAACAATGTAACCTATGAATCTGCTATCTGCCTATAAATAACTTTCTTTGATGAAAACGAAGAAAAAAACGTTTCTTTCATTTTTGCTGGTTTTATCCTATTTTTCCACTATAATATCTAATAAAAATGCATCCCCTAAGACTACACAGTATCAAATTGGATCTTCCCCTATACAACCTTGGAGTAAAATCAAATCGTGCTGATGAAATATAAATGCATGTATCGTGTATTACGCACATACGCAAACAGGGGCAGGGCATGTAGTACCACAGACGACATCGATTGCACTACAGATACTACTGTACTGTCCAATTTCGGGACGCTTGTTTCTTCGCACTGTATTTACATGTACTAGGTATGTACCTAGCCTGAACTATTTCTACAGCATTAAATGCGTTACAGTTACAGTTGCTGTGCAGTGCTTCACTACTTTCAATATAATTATTCTGAACGGTGTACCCATTTGAGTACGGATATTAGCTCAATCAAGAATTTTGAATTTCCCGGATTTTTTGGGTTTTCGAATGCTGATTTATCGAATTCAATCCTTTTTGCTATATCTATAATTCTATATTATGATATATCATTAAACACGATAGCTTAATTTTGGGTTAGGTTTAGTAGAGTTTGGTGTGACTATGTCAGGTTAAATATACTTAATTATTTTTAATAAGATCATAGAGCATAGAAATAAAAAAATATTTTTTGTTTATAAGCAATCCTTGCATTTTAATTAAAATATTTAGGAAATAAAGAAATAAGAATAAATATATTCGCATACCTTATTATTTAAAATAACTTATGTTGTTATTATAAAACAAGAAAAAATATGTTTAAGTACTCTGTATAACAATTTATTTAATTTATTACTTGGGCTTTGGCAATAACTTGTAGTACTTATATCTTTAAAATTATGAAAAAAAAATGTTTTATTTAAAGTAATAAAAATACACTTAACACACAAGTGGTATACTTGTGTGTTAAGTGTATTTTTATTACTTTTACAAAACTGCCCTGCGGATTTTGATGACACTTAGCATGGCAAGAATTAAGAGCTTAAGACCAGATACAAGCTACTTTTTATCCTGAAAAAATTCAGTGTTCCCTTGAGATATTACATTTACGGGAGCGAAGATATGCACCACTTCATAATATAGTAGGTATTATATGAGTTATGATTAATAATGTGGTGTATATTTTTACTTTTCACATTCATACTACACATAAAAACTTTTTAAATATATTTTTGTTTTCTACTAAAATAAGCAGATTAAACATCGAAGGGCAAAAGGATAATTTATTACACGTGCCCCCGTGTGTATTAGCTGTATCCGACTAATGCCGGCTTTCGATATTCGGCGGATATTCAGCGGATATTCGGCTCGGTCGCGGTATTTACGACCGGCGACTCGCATTAGACTGTCCGCCCGTAGGTAAATTAGCACAGATGCTCGCCACTGTGATTCATTCCAAATTGGCTTTTCAGCGGGAAAAAAGCGATGCGGTAGACGGTATCGGGCTAAATAGCTTTAAAAGAGTTTCCGTTGTGCACTAAATAGGAAAACTACTTCTTGTTTTAAGTGTTGTGAATTTTGATGGTTTAAATGGCTGAAATTTCATAAAATTGTAACAAGCTTTTGTCTTCAATGCTTTAAGTTCTGTATTTTCATTCACATTTTGTACTTTTAGCATTTGTTAAAGTTGCCAAATTTTAGGACAAATTTCTTCAAAATATCTATTTTCAGATTTATTTTGGAATTTAAATTACGAATGAAGTAAGAAAACTCATTAACAAACTTTTTTTAAAAAATTGTGCTCGGCTCAATATCAATCTTTATTTAAATTATTTACTAAATAAAACCTGTAGCTTTCATCTCATGTAAATAGCTAATAACTTCAACTTAATAAGGATTATTGTCAAATGAGAAGCCGGCAAACATTTAGTACCAAGCGAGAGCTTTAAATTGACCGTGTAATTTTATTTATGGCGCTTAAATAGCTCTTCCTACTGAAAAACTTCTTTTCAGTGATAAATACACTCGACTTTAGCTTTTACATGGAACTTTTTACTGTCGGAAGTCAGTTTTTTAACGTGCAGTTTCATAAAGTTTTGTTTTTTCTATACTAATCATGATGTACCTAAATGAGGACAACGCGAATGTGTTATATTTTTGTGTGTAACTTGCTGTTCCGACAATACTTCCTCCTGTATAATAATGTATTACTTACAATTTTGGTGCTATAAATGACTCTCGTTGGATTTATTTAAACGCAAACACCTCTTAAATTAAGATTAAAGTGAATAAAGCGGCGTCACACGCCTCATTTTTAATGAACTGCAAATGACAGCGCGTGAAATGCACAAATGTTGCATTTCCCAATAATGAACCGGGGAAATTACCTTTAGTATAAATAATCCGAGGGGGGGTTCGATGCGCCGCAGCAAATCAACCCCCCAACCCCCCCACGCTACAGCTCCCACCACTGGCTGTCGGCGATAAATAAAATTCACGTTTTAACAATAAAATGCATTTTCCGCAAATGCTCCCGGTGAATTATTGTCCGAGCTTTACGAGCTTAAAATTATATGGGCACGTGAAATTTTCGATCTCGATAATGTATGCACGCACTATTCTCTGACGTTGCAGTTTTTGAGTTCCGATTTAAATCAGTGATTTTATAATTACTGATTTAATGCTTCGATTACCGTTTTTCCTTTAGGTATTCTGTGGATATCATTTAGTTATACCTCTATAATATTATACTTATTATTAGGTAAAAGTAATTTTAGATGCATCAACGCCGCCCTGTCTACCCTAAAATACATTACGGTAAAAAACGATGTTTTATTTCGTACAAAAATAGACGAAACGCCTGATGGCGAAGCGATGGCGGCAGATGGCGACGGAGCAGATAGCGGATATGAGTTGTGGGCTTCGATATTTGTCACTTGAGTTACGGCCCCCGAAGCACCATGTTTCATCTATTTTTAGCGGGATTTTGGAAGTTTGTTAACGGTGGGAATTGTTGCTTGTTTTTTGGGAATTGTGTGTTTTTGTACGATATAGTTTATTAACTTTGAATGTTTATTTACAACTTTTTTGACAGATTCTCAATACTTGATCTGTCAAGTTAATTGGTGGATAGCCTATTCGTCACTTATCAAGTGGTGAAACAGGCCCTTATCATATTAATTTATTACGTGGTAGATACTCCTTATTGACTATATCGGAGGCAATAATATTTTAGACTAGATGATTCCCGCATCTACGTTGCGCCAAAATTAGTTTATCACGAGGAAGCCGTAAATTATTCCGGGATAAAAACTATCCTATATCCTTTCCCCGGACTCAAAGTGTCACCATGCTTTTCAGCAAAATATGTTTAGCGGTTTGAACGTGAAGAGGTAACAGACAGACAGACGGACGGACAGACGGAAGGACGAATGGACGGATGGACGGACAGAAAAATAGACAGACAGACAAACAGATACACTTTCGCATTTATAATATTAGTATGGATTAAAGAGTCAGAGCACGATAATCTCTTCTTTAGTTAAAATAAAATATTAATAGGCTATTGAACATTTTATGTATCTGTAATAGTAAATAGAATGAGAAACAAGACTGTAAGATCTGAATGGATAAGAATTAATTCACAATACCGGGCATCAGCCCTTTAAACAACAATTTTCCGTTCCACAGGTGACGCATTTCTATTAATTCTAGGACGCCATTAACATTCTGTGCTCCGTCGAAATAATTTAAATTATCCAGCCCGATAACAAACAGACTTCTCTGTATATGGAATAGTTATATACTCGACAATCCCTCATTAGAGGCCCAATTAAAACGGGAAGGGCCAACACAGCTGATTTGTCAAGGCTGTATCTCGGAAATAATTTATCGTCGTAGTAACTAACGTGAGAGTAAATAACCCAACAAAGTGAAAATAGATATGGAAGTAGCCTCCGGCATCGAAAAGAGAGATTAAGTCCTAAGACGCTCGTAATACGACATGTTTTACAACACGCCTCCTCTTTAATCATAGCACAGAAGCGAACGGGTGTACGGAGGAAAACTGCACCACGTGCGAATGATTCATCGTCGCCCCTTAATTAAAGAAGATTTTAATTGTATCGGATGTCTGCGAAAGCGAAAATAATGCAGTCCTAAATTGGGGTCGCCCTTGGATTTATATTCGGGCGCCGGTCGAAATATCGCTTTGCGTGTTTTATCTATCTTTTGGATATTGGCCCGCGCCATAATCGTCCATTGTTTACACGGAGTGCTATTAACGGCGTGATTTTCGATTTTAGAACATCTGCGATTGAAATTAATAATTCTATTATATTTTCAGCGATTTCGGTGTTTAGATTTCGTTCGCAATAAATATGCGAAACTTGAAGCGAACTTAATCCAGTAAATTCATTCTGCGTATAAAGCCAAGCTGCCGCCGACTTAAAATATCTTTCTTAATTACGAAAGCCTTTGTTGAACGTATCTGATCTATGTAAACAGACGGGGCGAATGTTTTAAATAGCGGCCCAACAAATAGGTTCCGGTCGGGAAATAAGCGTAGCTCGCCTTAATGAAACGAAATTTAAAGGGTCTCTTTGATATTTGCGAGCTAAATACAGTTTAAAGATTAATTTCTCTGGGCTCGAGTAAATTGCTTTTTTACTTCGAGCCTAGCCTTAAATTACTTTCGCGTTCCACTTGCAGTCCGGTTAATAATTTAAATTTTTTAGTTAAAAATGTGGAGCAGGAAACGCGTTCTTTTAACCGCTGGCAACCGAATACCAATGCACGCAACGTTAAATCAATGAAGTTCTACAATAAAATAGGTTCATTCACAAGAATTAACAAACAATAAAAACCGACATCCAAGTGGAAACAATAACCATATTACTTATTCTTAAATGAACTAAAAAGTATTAAATAATTCTTACTCTTTAGTAGTGCCTCTTTCATAGTTTGTCTAGCCCTCAACTATTTCTGTAAGTATACAATCTTCATTATTTTCAAAATTTTTAATTTTTGGGACTGGTACCTACCGTCTTCAAAATTATGAAGATTGTATACTTACCTACAGAAATAGTTAAGGTTTAGGCAAATTCTGAAAAAGGCACTACTAAAGAGTAAGAATTATTTAATATTTTTTAGTTCATTTAAGAATAAGTAAGTAATGTTATTGTTTTCAATTTTGGTAAGTCGCTTAGATGCGCTTCGATTGCGTTAGTATAGAATATAGATTGAACCAAGTTTCAATCATTTATTTTGAAACAACGTTATTTTTAAAATTGCTATGAAAAGTACCAATAATAATAGGGACATAACGTGATGGTACATGCTGTTGTGGGAACATAATATTATTGTATCCATATACTTATGTGGCATGTGACTTTAGTGACCCTGACGTGGTAGCGGTGATGATGATGACGATGACGATGATGATGAATGTAATTTGTATAGTAGCATATGCTTTCAATTCTTAAAACTGCGTCCCAACCCTTAGGGGTTGGGACACAGTTTTAAGAATTGTATCTAACTTGTATCTATATTAAGGAAACCCGAGTTCTCTTAGTATCTTCGGAACCATAGCGTATCTTAGTGCAAAGTCTTACTTTTTGGTAGCATATTACTATGCATGGGAAACTTGTCATAAACCAAAATCACCATAATATTTCCATATCAATTTTGAGAAGTTCCCTCGATTACTCATGGGTCCCATCATAAGGCCACCACTTTTGTGAACATGGTACCAAATTGGAGTGAAATCTAATACAAAAAAGCAAAAATTGAAAAAATCGGTTCACTAACGGCCGAGTAATCGTTGAACATACAAAAAAAAAATAAAGAAAATATATCCACAGTATTATAACCTCCTGCTTTTTAGAAGTCTCTTTGAAAGTCTAGTCTCATTTGTGTTTTCACTACAATGCAAAGTTCGTGGTGGACAAAGGGGCCTGCAAGAATTTTTGTGGTTGTCCCTTATGTGATGCTTCACAAGATGACGACATTATATTCTTGTAAGACAGACACAATATGATAGGCAAATTAACGTGTTTAACAAATTAATTCACTACGAACCGATCCTTTACATAAAGCCTATCGTATTTAAATTTTCCGATGCCGTTAGCAATGTAACTATCTTGTCGCGCAGTTCATTTGGCGAACAATGCCGTCCCGGGCCGGGAGTAAATTGAGTCCGCACTGCCTCCGGAAAATCCGGGAAATCGATTTAAACATCTCCAATGTATCTTGATAAGGATTTAACCGAGCTTGGTTTATCGCGGAAAAAGAAACATGCATAAATAACGCAGGGAAGAAAGAAACTTTCCTCAGACTTATATAATAGAATTAATGGCAATTTTGGGGCCACTTGAGATAAGAGTAAAACTCTGAAACGAACTGTCACGAGCAGTATTTGCGGACCAATACGACCTGCAAACCTTCAAGAAAAGAGCGTATTCCCTCTTAAAAGGCCGGCAACGCACCTGCAGCTCTTCTGATGTTGCGAGTGTCCATGGGCGACGGTAGTTGCTTACCATCATGTGACCCGTTTGCTCGTTTGCCCCCTCATTTAATAAAAAAAAAGGTTTACCCAGATATTGCTGTTAAATAGTTATAGCATATTCAAAATTCAGGATAGTTTGAAATCTTTGAATCTATGTTCAACCATAATATTAAAAAAATATTGTCTAGCCAGCTGCTACGCTGCTACGTACATAACAAGTACTAGTATAATTTTGTATATTATGTATGTATTACAGAAAGTGAAATAAAACCTTCAGGCGCCCTAATTCATTTCAGACAGATGCTACTGTTATTTTATTCAAATTCAAGTGAATCGAATTCTAATAAATTTGTTTAATGTCCGCCAATAACCCTATGAGCACTAAATAAAAATTCAAAATAGCAAGGTTTCGGTAATAGAATTACTTCGGATTGCTTTCCGATATTTACTGTTTCCCCTCGTTGAGATTTCGGACGCGGAAGAGGCGTGTAAGGTGGTCATGGGGGTCGTCGTAACGTGTAAGGTACCTCTGACGGCCAGGGGTCGTGTAATTAACTACCTGACCCTACAAGGTGTTTGATTTTATGAGTTGTCTTTAAAAATGGAAGCACTATCGGTAATCTAACTAATGTTCAATTAATTATATTATATACTCGATAATCCTTAATTACATACATTAACACAAGAAGAATAGAATGCTATAATTTTAGACAGAATGTTAGAAATAGAGGCTTTTTTATCTCTAAAAAGTGAATTTGTATTATAATGAACGATATTTTGAGATAGGTACCTAACCAGGCAAAAAGAAATTGTTCAGATTGCAAAATAACCAAATTGACAAATACTCTGACAAGAAATATTTCGACCATGATATTATATTTTATTGAATTTATCATGCGAAAACATTTATTGATGGGGACAGAGGGGTCAAAATTTATTGTAATACGGTTAGGTATAGGTAACATATACATGGGAAGCAATCAGACAAATTGGCTCCGACCAAGCCCTCAGAATTAATCTCGTTACGGAGGTTTCTCGAAACGTTTACTTAAGAAAACGATGACGTATGTAGCGTTCGAAACTTAAAGTTATACGAGTGTGTGGCCCTTAAAAGCGAATAGGGAATATTACTCAAAGGTCGAAGCAGAGGGCGCTACTAGCATATATCCGACTAAAATTCGATATGTTGCTCAAGTCATATTAGAATATTGACAGAAACGTTGACAAACGTCGATTAAATAAGGTTTTGTATACTGTCTATGCTGGTATAAATTTTGCTATTGTTTTAATTTCACAGCCCATTTATGGTGCCAATTTTAAATCTTTATCTTATATCATCTGTTGCATTTTAAAATTTCAAGGTATTTACCAAATGTAAAAAACTGACTCTTTATTAATCTAATGTTATGATTTACGCACATAAACTTAACAATCTGGAAAATTCATTAAAACTGGTAGACATTGACGTCTTATCTAAATTAATTAATTGATAATATCCGCAGTTTTTTATTAGATAGGTTAAATTAAATATTCTATTAGGTTCTGGTGATTTTAAAAACACGGAATATTTGCATTTAGAATTATTTTAGCTTTTAGACATTAGCGCTTTCAATCATTTTCGTGCGAACAAAATTAGTAGGGAAGTAGAGTTAACATAATAGTAGCAATTACAAAATACATAATATTCATTTATTTCTATAATATTTTGTAAGCGCTAAGTAAAGCTGTTGATAACAATTTACCAAAATATATAAATTAAAATGTATGCACAATTTCATAAACATTGTAACCGCTGCTTATCAGAATCATAATTATTATTGGTATCTTTATGCTCCTCTTGACACGAACGTTCCACGCGTATGCAGAAATAAATGCTCTACAAATCCACCTTTATAAACAGTAGGGGAATGTTTTTGCTTCCAAGTAAACGGCGCTTAAGATATTTATTACGGGATGAATTGAATTTTTTGATATTGTAGCAAAATACCCGTAAACACCCTATGTTTATGTACAGTATGCGCCGTTTTGTATATTTTTTTTGTTTCAGTACTTATATGGCATTTATAGTAGTCTTCGCTTATTATTTTGTATGATCATTGTTATGCACATTTGTAAAAAAATATTATAACATTGCTTATAACGCTTAAGACGAATTAGTATTTAGCCAATCAAAATAGCTTCTTCTTAATACTTGCGTTATCATCAATCAATGCCCATTGATTAATTATATAATTTATTGATTTCAAAATAGGTATTAAAATTTATTTATCTTAACAGGATTTCAAATACATATTATTACCAGATGCGAGCCAACTATGTAGATAAATATTTGATAAAAGTTATTATTTTCATTTACTAATATATTAAGAAATATTATGTAAAATCGCAGTTTATACGATTATAGTATTTAAACAAAATACTATTGTTTCATTTAGAAGAGACTATGGATAGCACTTAACTCGAGTTGATCCTATTAGAAGAGTTTCTTAGCCGAGGGCTAATCACGAATTAATGAGACTTGTATCCCAGTGTCGTGATGATAATTCTACGCCGCCTGCTGCGCTAAGAACCTCATCAATTATGGTGAAGCCCCCTACCCCCGAGCCCTAAGGCTACACCCCTTTGTCACAGGCTATATCCAAATGCCTCCACCAATTTATTACCTGTTTTAGGTGCAAACATGATCTGCATTTATATTTTTCTTGAGCTTGACAAATTATGATTTTGGAGTTTTTAAATGAACAAGCAAGTCTGCCCGGCTTTGTTGATGCAATGTATTGTTAATAATATCAGAGACCAGACAATAATATATATAAAACTTCTTCTTTTACAAGTCCCGTGTAAAAATTAAATTACAATAAATTATACCTACTTACATATTTAAACTTAGTACCTGAGGGGTTAGTGCGAGTTTTATTCGATCATACGCATCGAGCACGTAAACGCGAATTTATATGGGATCAAAGCAGCGCCATCTATTGGCTAACGTGGATACTGCTTTGATCCCATATAAATTCGCGTTTACGCGCTCGATGCGTATGATCGTATAAAACTCGCACTAACCCTGCTGTTTTAGGTCTAAACTCTAAACTAACAGACACCTGACTTAACTTTAATGTAAATAAAATATTATGTATTACCACCACCACCACCACCATTCGCCATCACTATTTCCACCGCTAGAGTTTTACAAGAAGTAGTTACCTTACATAATACATAAGTCACATATTACATAATATAAAGTCATATCATGGATTTCATGGCTCTTTCCTATAGCAACTATAATGTAATTTTTTGTCGTATTATCTAAAGTGAAGCCTCAAAACCCTACAAAAATTTCACCCATGTCAGAAACTGATCAAATGTTAGTTAGGTCCTTGTAACCGCAGCTACAGTGACCGGCTGAGTTAGTATGTTTGAAACATTCGGTGCCATATGGCATCTGATTTAGTTCAGCCATAAACGTCTCGTGGTGAGCAACGACCGCCATCATTTTGTTGGGCCAATATATTAACCTTAAATAAACTTTAGGTAAATTATGTAGGTATAGATCTATAATATGAATCTGTACGTCGTAGAGAGTCAATGATTTTAAACAAACCTTTGATCCCAAATAATAGTCTCATTCCATCATTAATTATATTGTGATGTAGAGCTTTTGGAAATAATGTGTTCTAGTAAAATATAAGATATACTTATTAGATTAAAGTGTATAATATGACAATATTTTAAGCCTGTTACTGCCGCACTCAGAGTGGAACATTATTTACTTAATTGTAATTAATTCAAAATTTGGACATAAGCCCCATACATTATCTGTCAAACTCTTCATTAAATTCAAGGTTAATCGTAATTAAATGTCTCTGAGTACGGCGGTAAGACTACGTCTATTTGTGCGAATCACAATCAAAACTCCAACAAATTATATTTGTCGCTTGATAAGACGAAAAACTTTCGGGCTTTGTATAATTTAAGGCAACTTCGAAGTGGCTCACGTTGTTATGCCATGAATATAAATCGTGATAAATTCCTCGCGGGACGGAGGTGGGGTTCGACTCCCGGCGGAGCCTCCAGGGATTTTTCTTAAAAATAACTTTTGTCAGGGCAATCCGGGAGAGTCGCGAGATTTATAGAAAGGCGGTGTCACAACCGTAATTAGTTTTTAACTAGTTGTGATAAGGGTCGCGTTCACCCTTCTATACCTAAAGACAAAATGGTGGAAACAATTTTAGAAAGAATCATAGGTAGGTACTAGGTAGTGTATTTAATTAGTTAATTTCTGTAGTTATCTACTTTAGGATAATGTAACCATTGCATAGTAGTACCAAGGTACTAGTATATAAGGTATGTTTGTAAACCAGTAGATTTTATTAAAGCATAACTACATTACTCTGATAAAGAACCGGCTTAAAAATGTCACGATAAAAATCCTACCTTCCACATATTGCATAACTCTAGGAAACGATATTTCAAAAGTACAAACTTTCTAAAGAAAGGTCAATTGTTCTTTTTGAAATGTCAAAACAAGTTTTAGTTCCACCGTGTACGAGTCCGTGGGACGTCATATCACACTGATATTTATATGATTTATGCCCAGGCAAAAAACGAGAAAGTTCTACCGAGAAACTTCTTTTATTCTCGGAGAAAGTTACGTAAACAGGAGCTTAGAAAAAAGCAATTTCCTAGCTCAGGTGTGTGAGATGTTCTTTATCTAACTTTGCATCCGAACCGCTTTTTGTTTACGGCGGCGTATTTTTTCAAAGTTTTAAACATTTTATTACCTCGTACCGTGAACTCGTACTTTTGTTGCTCGACGACGGAACAATCGCGGACAATAGTTGTTTTATAAACTACGCTTTTTAGTGCGGCTACCTGTTACATAAATTAGTGCCAATTATATCTTGAAGGTCGTAAATAAGGTAGCATTGCGAATTAGGAGTAACGAAATTAACTTTAATAAAGCTACATCTCCTTTTAATGGACACGGAAAATTTGAAATACTCTTTATGGCCGTCGTAATGTTACCAAGTGGGCCAAAAAATGGTTGTCACCGTCTGGCGCGGTACATTAACATAAGGGTGTGAGGTGCGGAGGCTTATCAGGAGGGCCTTTCCTGAGGGAGGGCCAAATAATGTGATATTGCTCGTTTGCGCTCGGCCTATTTATCTATTAAAAGCGCTAGATTTATGCTCGAGTGTGAAAAACTTTCGGCAGTTTTATGCTGTACAAAGTTTTCAACTTATTGAAGATTAATGTTCGTACGGTTTGTTTTTATACCTTTTTATAATGGGCTTCTTTCGATTGTTTTTGGTCTATAAAATATAATACGCTATGTATTACGCGTTTAGAAATAATTCATTCACTCTAACAAAATCCAACGAATAATGTACTTTCAAATATCTGGTTAAAAAAAACTTTTTTGTGAAATCATTTTTAATCATCCCCCTAGCCAGTTCATTAAAGAAAACGCGTTATTCTATCAAAAATAGCAGCAATAATGAAGTTTATCACGCATTACGCTGTAGTTTATTGTCGTGAATATTGGCTCGATACTCGCTAAATACGTATCCGACACCCGATACTGTGGTATTATCCGCCATAGCTATTTGTCATCATGAACAATGCGCCCGGACTATCTTACTCAATTTGTCGCCGAATAATTATACTCCCGGAAAAATTATACTGAAAATTTCCTCTTAATTGCCAGTTATTAAGGCTACTGAGTATAATTTTGTAATTTGAATTGTTTCTGTGAAGTATGAGGGTTATTATGCTGCATATTTACTAGTTGTTTGGTTTTTAAATATTTTGTCATGGAGTCTCCATTGCAAAGCATAGCTGTATAATAAGGGTTACATAAATTATGGTGTCTACCACATTGTAATGAATATTTTAAATTATATTATGATGTTAAGTATAATTTATACACTAAAGTGTTAAAGTTACTCTGAAATATAATATGTAGATGGAAATAATTAAAAACTAATTATGTACCGTCTATATTAGTAGGTGCGGAAAACCCATATTTATTAGGACTAGAGATCGCCCAATGGTCGAAATTCGACCTTAGTTTCAACGAAATTAGGACTACTACCTATATTTTGTAAAAAAATATTGACTTTATATTTTTTCAACTCTTGTCTTTGGGACTCAGCTGATCTCAGACTGGCCGTTGCCTAATAGTATCTAAGATTCAATAAAAAAAACTATAATCCATTTTAAATGTGTCACCTTGTTGTCAACAGACTTCAACCATAAATAAAAGAGCATAATTCGTATGTATATAGGCTTGTCACTCAAAAAGCTGTCATTTTCCTAGTGTGTGTGTTGTAGTGTGTGTAATGTTTTATTTGTTAAAAAAATGTATGATAAAAGCATAATTTCAAAATAATATTAGCCCGATACACTCCTTCACCATATAAACTATAACTGTGCAAAATTTCATTCACCTACGTTTCTCCATTTTTCGCCAAAAGGGATACAAAGTTTTTGGCTCACGTATTAATATATAGATTGGAACTCTAGGTAGCGTCGTGTACTTAATATTATGTCTGTAGTAGCCATTTAATTACTTATTTCTTATATAAACAAGCCAGACTAAATACAGGTAACAAGTTTTTACCATCACCTCATTATACCATAAACTGGATATTAATAAATTTATCTACTATGTATTTAGATTACAACTTTTTCATTAAAAATGAACGACTTAATTTTAATTAAATACGAATTTAAGCCTCAATAAATAAGATTTATTAAATTTTCAAATTAATAATATATTTGGTTTATGTGTTGCTTTTCATTACTTTGTAAATAACAAAAGATATTTTGTAACAGATGTCGTCCGCAACTTTCACGTAGTATGTATATGTCGCAGCCAACTGGATAAAATAGACGTTCAATCAAACAGCTAGCTAGCCCTTTGACTGAACAACGCCATTCAATCTCACGGCTAGCTTTTTAATTGAATATTTCAGTCGCTCGAAACGTCCAATACTACAGCTAATTCAAAAGCAGCCGTTTGATTAAATTAGTTCAGCGCTCACCACCGCGGCGCTAGGTGCGTTTTGTTTACAATATGGCGCCAACTAGCCGGTGTTTTGTGATTGTATTAAGATATTTTTCGTAAATATACGTCACAATTGTTATTAAAGTGGTAGAAATTATGGGGGCACATACGAGTGAATCAAAATTTTAACAAATATTCGAGGAGAAATTACGGGATTATGAAATGCATCACATTAAAATGAGTTAGAGTACAATTTATTCTGCTTATTATCATTGCGCTTGTGTAATAATAACACTAAACCATTAGGGTCAGCTTAGTTAATTTGCCATTTAACCAGTTAGCTAAGCGTCGTCTAGCTGTAGTGTTGAACGTTGCAGTCCACAAGTCGACTAAACGATGTATAGCCGTGTGATTGAATGGCGTTGTTCAGTCAAAAGGCTAGCTGTTTGATTGAACGACTATTTTAACCAGTGGACTGCGACATATACACACTGTATATTGCTCGGGAACGGGATAACTTTTAATCATAAAACACGACTAATGACGCCGTGTTTTATGATGAAAAATTATCCTAATAAAAGCCTTATCTATTCTAATACAAATTTTCATTAAAATCCGATCAGTAATTTCGTTTTTATTGCCTTACATACAAACATAAAAATGTACAGATTATTTTAAAAAGCAATAACTCATAAATCTTCGAAATTTGTTTGTTACCTTAGAAATAGAGTATGATAAAATTTCGTAAGACCTGGCAGATGTTATTTGCTACTGTTCTGAGTAAGGGTGATAAATATTACCGCAGAGTTAAGACCTCCCGGCGAGGAAACATGATACCGAAGCTATTTTACTAAGCAAATTGCATTCCCCCTAATAACCACTAACGAACATGAGTTTTTCATATTTAAACTCTAATCTTCGCACGGAGCGGTGCCAAATTATGAAGAAATAAACTTCGTTTGTTCATTTTTGGGTCTGAAATTTGCTACAGGCTTTGAGTAAAATTGACCAATTCATAGCGACTTAAAGCCAATAGCGAACTAACTCATTACCTCTCTTTTACAAAAATAGGGATGTTAGTGGTCGAGTAAGGTAAACCAAATTATACCAAAAACGTTGAATATTTTTGTCTAATTCTATAGGTACCTACTTATTTATACTTACTTTTTGTTGTATTCAGTCAAAAAGTTAACTCATAGATCATACCTGTAACAAAATAAGTAAAATTAATAAAATTGTTAAAATTTAATTAATTGTAAATATTAAATCTATATATATATGAAACCCATAAAGGTGACTGACTGATTGACATAGTGATCTATCAACGCACAGCCCAAACCACTGGACGGATCGGGCTGAAATTTGGCATACAGGTAGATGTTATGACGTAGGCATCCGCTAAGAAAGGATTTTGATAAATTCTAATCCCAAGGGGTTCAAATAGGGGGTGAAAGTTTGTATATAATACTTCTTAACGCGAGCGAAGCCGCGGGCAAAAGCTCGCCTTATATATAAAATTCTCGTGTCACAATGTTAGGCCGCGTACTCCTCCGAAACGGCTTTACTGATTTTAACCAAATTTTGGACATTGCCATGGTGACATACTTATTTAGTCACTTCAAGTCACTTCAATAAAATTATACGGGCGAAATACTTTATATGGCAAAGAAACGTTTGCCGGGATAGCTAGTTGTTTTATAAAATATCACTAAAATATATGTTCAATGTTTAGATAAAATGGAATTTAAAAAATAGATTAGTATCTAATTATTGTTCTGACATTACCAAAAAAATCTTAAGGAAATTTATAATTTATCAAAATTAATAGGACATAGGACACCCTAAATTAATAATTATTGTATCATTTCCAAAAAATCTTCAGGAAAATTATAATTAAACAAAATTGATAGGACACCCTAAATTATATTATATTGGCCTACTCATTCAAAGGTTAAAACTAATATTTCATAGGAAATCGTAAATTCGGTCGAAGTCAGATACGGCTGTGGCAGACAAATTTAAGATCTGATACCAGTCCAAGGTCACGTAGATCATCCACCCGCTGACTTGAATAGAATATGTTATTTGGAGAAGTTATATGTCGTATGTAATTCATGAAATTTAGTATATAGGGGGTTTCGGGAGCGATAAATCGATCTAGTTAGGAATCATTTTAAAAAAATATCACTTTCATCGAATACCGAGCAAAGCTCGGTGAAATAGCTAGTATATTTTTATGTCCGCTCTACATAGAGCTTAGATATTTTTATTTCAAACAAAAAAATATTTGAATTCGATTTCTGTTTTTATTATTAGTAGCTTTCTTGCAGATGAAATAAATGTAGCCTGCTTTATTTGCATCAATAAATATTAAATCCCGCAAAACTCTACATAGCCGACTGAATAAATGAAAACGTCAAGTGCATTAATTATATTTAAATTACTTTTTAAAAATGTTTGTAGTACCACGCGTAAAATTTAAACTTTGGCATGCTCCACATAAATCAAGGGGCGTTATGCGCCATGTTTCACGAGATCATGCGATCTCTATCGCTCTCGTGTAATTTGTAATATGGTCATTTCCGTCTACCGCGGGACCCGGGATAGGGAGGGGGACGTCCGCGTGACGTATTACCGAGATGGCACTCGGTCAGGTCAGCTGTATCGAACGTATTCGGTCCCGAGCGCTACAATTTTATCGACGAAATCGAAGTACTGTAGAGATGCGAATATCGATATCGATACTAATTAGTTACGTGCCGAGCGACCATTATAATGGACGCCGAGTTCGATGCAAATTTTAAGTTCGATTCGAGAATAGACAATGCGAGCTGACTTTATGGGACCACCCACTCTATTTTGATAAAATCATACAGAACTAATAGAAGCTGGCCACCGAGAGAAAATGTCAGACCAATTAAGGCAGTATGTTCTCACTTTAACCTACAGATTTATATACAATTTTTGCACTGAAAATACTCGGTAACGAACGATGTAAATCGTCGTTGACAGTGAGTTTAGCTTATCGATTGTAGTAGCAAATGACGGCGTATACGTGCTTAGAATACTAAAGCGGCCATTTGTTACCGCAGCGCTATAATAATTTTAACAAGATTAAAAATAGGAACAATATCCATTTAAATTAAATTATTTATTTGTTTTTATTTTGCAACGAAATGGAATACAAAACAAATAAAATTCATGCATATTATAATCACAGTTTCTATATTCATGGTATACGGTTTCAATTCCCATTATAAAAAACAAAAGAATATAAGCGATTTTGTGTGAATAATTATTTAAAAAATCCAGCTTTTGTTTTTGCCTTTTTCGATACGAATTCGTCGTGAAGCGAACATGGAAGTGCCTGGTGATTTTGTCGCCTGAACATCTATTGTCGACATAAATTCGTAACAAATTTCGGTGAGCGTAAATCACACGCTCTTGTTGGACATCTCATTGGGCGGCAATAAATATGGCGTTATCTCTCGATATCGACCTCGCCCAGCCCGCGACTTACCCCCACACTAATGAATTACACAATGAATCCTCATCTAAATACAGAAAAAAGCTTTTAAAGGCACATATCAAAAATGCCCAGCCTACTAAGACGCGGGCAGATTTATAGCACTCCTTTTGTTGAATCTCGTAATCTCGGTCGCGATACAAATGGAGGTAAATGAAAATGAATGTAGTTCCTCATTCTGTTCGTCTATTTCGATGTATAAATCACGGTAATCTATTTTAAAATGCCCGCTAAATCACTTTTATAGTACCTATACGTTGTTTGGGTTAGGAGGCAAAACATAAAAAGTTATTGTTGGTCAAAACCGTCATCCGTTAGCTTCAGGGTGGCACGAATCCTATTTGTTATTTTAAAATATATTATAATGATTAATGAGTTTATATAATAACATAATGTAATCAGGCAATTAAGTAATACTAGAGATCGCACAATGGTTGAAATTCAACCTCAGATAAAAAAAAAATAAGTATAAGTTTCAAACAACGCTTTTCTATTGATATTCTATTGTCAACAAAATTGACTTTATTATTTTTTTGACATAATTCCTGTGACATCGACAGTCTCAGATTAATAAAATCAAATGATGACAGACTGGCCGTGTAATAATTGTCTAACAGTATTTAAGATTCAATTAAAAAAACTAAATCTATTTTCAATTTGACAACAGACTTTAACCATAAATAAAAGAGTACAACTTGTATGTATAGGCTTGTCCCTAGTGTATATGTTGTAGTGTGTGTCATGTTTTATTTGTTAAAAAAATGTATGATAAAAGCATAATTTCAAAATAATAGTATCTAGCTCGATACACTCCTTCACCATAATATAAACTATAACTGTGCGAAATTTCATGCACCTACGTTTCCCCATTTTTCTTAAAAGGGCTAGAATGTTTTTCGCTCGCGTATTAATATTAATATAAGATAAGTTACAATAAATTAATACTCAATTATTATTGTAATCATATTATAATTAAGTATACCTACTAAAATTAAACATCATCTACACTGTTGCTTGATTAAAAGAGTAGTATTAAACATCGAAATGTTTTCGTTCATGTTTATTTTAAATCATTCACTTGTCAGTATCAAATGGACGAGCACAGAATTTAAATTAATGATTATTTATTGTTCTTGGGGCTTTAGCCAGTTTTGTAGGGATTTGAATTGTAGCCTGTAAGTCGATTTTTGTGAGGTTTTTTAACTTTTTTAAGGATACACTGAATCCATAACCTTAGGCCTTAACGATTATTTATATTAGGCATTAACGATTCTAATACTAATTTAAAACTACTTCTGTGACGGATAAAATTTATTAAATTATGGTAAGCGTGCAGAATAGTTTTTCCCAGATAGTCGACAACATTCCTAAATAGTCCATAGCTTGTCGAACTCTACCAAGCTCTAATCTTAAAATACTTACTCACTGTTCACTAATTCAATTGTTAATTTGTTACTTATCGCCTAGCCATTTTTTTTTATGAAGTTACGTAATTTTCAAATAACTTTAACACAAATTAAAAAAAATGAGACAAAATAAACGTTTACTTTTATAATAATTTTATTTAAGCAATACTCACAAACTTACTAAATAATAATCTGAAACTTATTATTATCCATAAATTAATAGGGTATTATAAAATTATTGTTAATTGTGTTTCATTTACAATGAACAAAATTGTATAAAATAATTTATCGACAATTTCCAACAATAATTAGCGCTTCACTAGACAACGCTCTCGGGTGCGAGTCCATAAATCCTACAGATACCATCTTCTACAAATTTGAATCGGATCTTATTTATGATTTGCTTTTTGGCTTTTTCACGGTAATAATTTAGAGAAAATCCAAACATAATTCTCTGATAAACCATAATTTTTTACTTTACGTAGGCATATAAAATGCCTCATTTGACATCGTAAAATGATTTATTGTTTAATCGATAAAGTAGGAGCATACATTGAATTCCCACGGCGAGCTCTTCATTATACAAAACAGTATAATCATAAAAGTTCAAAAGCCTGTCGGTTAAACAGCAATCGCATAAACAAACCCCAACAATAAACCCAAATAAACGCTCAAGCACGCCATCCAATCGCACCTTGAATCGCACATAAAAGTCCATGAACACCGGTCGAATTGAATACTCCGGTGCTCCACGGAAGCGCCGAGCGGTGCAGGCCCACCGTCCCCGGTCGGGTTATACCGGCACGGGACCCGGCTCGTGCTCATAAAAATGTTTACGACCTGCTGAAGAGCCCTCCTCTATAAACGTGCTATAAAAGTTCAGTTATTCGCCGCTAGATGGCGAATATACTAGCCGTTTGCAATCACGGCAGCGATTTGACTGCCATCTATGGAGCGTTTTAGTACTTTAGGGTGGAGCGAGACGGCGCGCTTCCGTCCCGCTCCGTTCTTGTTGGATTCGAGTATGCTCTACCTGTTTAATTTTAGAACATTTTCGGAAGTGTTGACGATTTATTTTCAAAACAGAGTGAAGATTTAAACTGAGAGTGGTTTATTGCGGGATTATTTTTAAAATGCGTAAATAAGTATCTTTACTTAGCATTTATTCTTATTTGATCTTATTAGGTAGAGTTTTCCTTTCTCTTTGAATGAGCACGAACATTTTACATTAATTGGCTAGATAGCTGGCATTTACCTCTTAATATGGCGTAAATTAAATCGCAATAAATAATCATAGAGCGATACAGCGGTAGATAAATAGAAGATAAGTGATAAGTGAGAACATTTTCTACTGAATCATGATACCTGCTTTACTGACTTCATTAGTGAGCTCTATGAATAATAAAATTTTCATACTGACATGTAATATGGTCTTTGCTAGTCCAGAAAAATTGTTTTTCCATACTATACTTTCGTTTATGAGAAATAGAAAGATGTTTGCCGACTTTCAGACCTGACAATTAAGCACAAAAAGTTTCATAAATATTCGCATATAGCTATTGCAACAAACATGTTTTTTTTATATTTAGTTTAGATTACTAGTTATATTTAAAAAAAGCTATAAGTATCTATAAAATGTTTTTTATTGGCAAAAATAAAGATAAATGATTCAAAATATTGAAACTATAACAGCTGGAATTGAAAAAAAATCATCAAAATCAGCTGTAGTGAGGTTCACAAAATAAATCTCAATAAAATTGATCTCATCTTAAATAACAGCTTAAGCCCCTGGACGTACCGACAGCAAAAATCTTTATTCTGATTTTTCGATAAAAAAATATTTAGTTCAATGCATATTAAAAGTTTTAAGCATAATAATAATATATTATATCTACACTTTTTATCTAGGCAGTTAATTTTAAGACAGGAGTATTATGTACTTTTACAAAAAAAATATTTGTCGATCGTTGACTGTCGAAAAAACGGATAAGGTGGTTTTCAAAGGACATATTAATTTAAAACATGTAAGTTCAGTTATATTTTCATTGTTATAAATTTTATGATATTGCCTTCAACATTTTTGGACTGTTAAAGACGTAAGTAAGTACTTACAAGAAACTAAAAATTTTAAAAGTATTTGATCAAAATATATTTTTCAACATCATTTCCTCAACCTTAAAACCACCAAACTGCATATAATTTTTGGCGATATTTGTAACACTTATATTATGTATAATACATGTTTAGTGGTAGTATTAGTATAAATGTTTGTATGTTACTCTGTAAGGTACTTGTAATATGGGCCAAGATGCCTGAATTAAATAAATAAATAAAATTAAAAGAATAAAATAAAATAATAAGTACTTAATAATTAAATAACAAAATATGCCGACTCTACTTTTACGGACCGGTTTGTTGGTACACTATACAACATCCACCAACGCTTAGAGCATTGTTTTCCACGTTCGTCAGAATATTTTACATTTTTGCATCTAATTAGCGTTAAATAGGCCTTTTTATCGATTTTTTTAGTAAATTTAGTAGATGGACTTAATCTACGAATAGTCAATGAATAAGCTGTTCTCTATTTAATTTAATTTGTATCTGAATTATTGTGGTATCTCCTAGGATTACGCGAGAACGCGCGGTTCGGCAAATATCTGTAACCATCTATATATTAATACGTAATTACGTACGCGAGCGAAAAACTTTGGAACCCTTTTTACGAAAAATGCGTAGCCCTAGCCGCCAAACCGCGCGTTTGTGTCGCCGCATATAATATGTCCAGCCTAAATAAAATTGCGTTTTATTATGTTAACATATAATAACTCACTCTGAAATTAAAATACGTCATGTAAATAATAATTACCGTGTTTATTGAACCGCGAGTGACCTCTGTACTTAATTGCTCGCAAATTATACTCCACCGTATGTGGTTTGGAAAATTACCAAACAGAAAATTCAGCTAAATGATTGTCTGACTAGAAAATAGAAAAATGAAATAATTAAAATAAATAAAAAACCGTAAAATAGAAAATAAATTAGAATTGTCTACTAAAGTAAATCAAGCTGATAAGAAAGCTTCAAATGATAATTGAATTTAGAAATATATTCCGCCTTAAAAGCAGATTGCATAAGAACATACAATTTATTAAATTATGCTGATAACAAAATATTAACGTACAAAGTGCTCAATATTAAATTACATTTTAAAATGCAGGAATATCAAAAATCAGCGCGTACAGATGAAGGGGATATTTTGTGAAATTGTGCTGATAACTATCAGCAACGTATATAAGGCTCACAGGCCACTTATTATAAATTACAGCTTAAACTGTAATTATACAGGCTTTAATTTAATTTAATATAATACATAATTTATGGCCTGTTATCGTATGTTGTAATAAAATAATTGTGTGACATGCACTTATTCTTTAGTAATAACTGAATAATTACAAATAACTCAGTAATTGTATAAGTACCGCAATTGTTGGTTTTTAAGGTATTTTTCCAGGGAAAATATATAACAATGGCGATGAATTGTTAAAAACTATTTAGTTCCATAATAATTAGAGATGTGCCGACTGGTCGGTAAAGCCGACTATCCGGCCACTTTTGCAGTCGGCGACTAGTCGGCGAATAATCGGCAAAAAGCGCCGACTAATCGGCTTTTGACTTTTTTGCTATTACTGAAATTTATTAAAGAAAAACCTTGATTATTATTTATAATGTGTTCAGATCTCACTCAATCAATGTCGTTACACATTTTAAAATTAAACGAAGTGTCTCTAAAATTACTTGCTAGTAAAGAAATTATTTTTGTAAATATAATTTTAACAACAAATTAAGTATGTATTATTAAATCGAGATTTCATGTACATGAAATATTTAATGGAAACCATCAACTGTATCATAGCTAAACAACATAAAGTAACGTACGCGAAGTCAAACAGCGAACATACTTAATACGATTCGACACGTTTGCAGGCGGCGTGTGCGACCGCGAAACAGGAGTAAAATAGCGTTACGGAAACTTCCGAAACCATGATCGGCTTGGCCGACTAGTCGGACGATTAGTCGGCTTCTTTGCAGCCGACTAATCGGCTAGTCGGCTAGTAGGACAAAGTCATGATCGGCACATCTCTAATAATAATAATATAAATGTGAAGTGTCTGTCTGTTACTTCCTTGCGCTAGAACAGCTGATCAGATTTTGATAAAAAAGCTCACGGAAAAAATATAGGATAGTTTTATAGTTCGATTTGCGACACCATTGCTGCGTAGAAGCCTTCGTTGTTCTTAGGAATTGATAAATACTCCGATTATTTAAAATATCCACCACCTTATCTTCAATAAAACGAGAGAATGTTTTTTTTTTCAGGGTTGTACCTTCGAAGAAATTGATTCAATAGCAGATTGCGGGCCGTCATTTGGTAGCGTTATTTCAAACCAAGGCGATAGAACTAGACTTAAGGAGTGAGCACACTGAGACGGGCCGTGCCGGGGCTCAGCGTGCCGGGGCTCATCGCAAAAATCCGCCTCCATACAATTTGTTTGGAAGCGGATGCGCGTATCGCACACTGTGTCGGGGCGCAGCGGATTTCCGCTTCCATCAAATTGTATGGAGGTGGATTTTTGCGATGAGCCCCGGCACGGCCCGTCTCAGTGTGCTCACTCTAACGTTGAATTCACATAGCCCGACCATATGACGTAGGGCCGCCATCTGCATACGAATCAATTTCTCTGGTAGTACATATCGGACGAAGTGTGTAATTAAATTCTTTTTTTTCAGGGTTGAACATATCAGTGCGGAGTATCGAGGCGGTGGGTCTGGCAGCTGTCGATGAACTGCGTGCCTCATTTTATGCATGTCCAGCCGTTTATTGCAAATTAATAGCGCTAACACCATAGCAACTTATGAGTAAAAGTCATAAGGTTAGTTAGTCATAGTATAGATGCTAATAATTAGTACGTCTAGACCTTAAAGTTAGACTGTAAAGCTGGACTTTTTGGAGTTTATGTATAACAATTGCCCGCTTTTGGATTCAGTATTTGTAATACCCACACGAGTCTCGAACGTTAATTACTTTTTCAGAATATGAAGCACTTAGCCTGTGTTAATCTGGAGTATAGCTAATTACTACCGTGCTCGATTTCCTCGACTAGTTTTTTCTTGAAGACGGTAACAAACAAACTTTCGTCTTTGTAATGTCAGCGAGATTACGTATTTATTGTAAACTCATGGTAGCGATTTTAGTTCCACAAGTGACCGCTAGAGGCGCTGTAAAATTTTCCATACTAAAAATTTACGTGAGACGGTATCGAGTATCGTTAAATACTATAGCTTTAAACTCATGGTAGAGCTATAGTTCTATAAACTTCTAGCGTGCTACAGTACCGTACCGTAGCACTGCTACGAGTACGTATAGCGACTAGCGACACAGTATTTAAACATCACTTAGGCATCGACAAAGGCTGTGAAGCGTAAATTGTTTAATCCAATTAAATACATGGAAATCTACATCTTTAATTGTTACAAGCTAAAATAATTAATGAGTATCCTCTCGATGTCTTCAGACTCAGTAGCGTTCTTTAACATACTTTTTCACTTGTTGCATCTCATTATTTCAGTAGAAAAAAATCAATAGAGTTTTTATGGTAATCGTTAGATTAGCATTTTCGATCACAGGATGTGCGAATTGCGATAGACTCCAAATATTGAGCGTATCGAACCTGATCACGTAAAACAAATATAAACCTATTGGCAACACCTTAGAGTCTATACTCGAATAAATAATATCTGACTTATGAAAATTTATCATGTTCTTGAGGCTTAATTTCAAAATGATCGTTGGGTAATTCAAATAGATAATAAGCTCATAATCCGTGACAATGGATAAAGGACCATATGAGTGTTGTAATAAGTAGGATCGTCCTTTGGCTTAGCTCGTTTGGAAGACGTTTTTCGTCGGTCTACTGGAAGTGTGTCTGCGTATTGTTTTGATAAGCTGTAGAACGGGTTTGTGCAATTTATGACTGGTATGATTTAATGCGAATAAACTACTCAGTTTGCTTCGGGTGTATTGATAAATACTCGATTTTTTACATTAGGAATCGAACACCTTTATATTTGGAAGTTGGGGAAGGAAATGCAAAATATAATACAGATTATGATTAATATTAAAAAAAATATGTACTTTGCTCTGCCTATAGCTCTTGCAATCGCAATTTAAAATAGAAGCACTAGAAAATGTTCAAAACGTACCCTTGTTTTGAGTTTATGATTAAGAGAAAAATTGAGCTTAGCCTTTTCGTATCATCACCTGTGTGATATAAAATACATAAAAAGACGTTACGTGTTTAATATACGAATAATTATGCCAATAAAATTATACTTACGTGGACTTTTATAATAACTTATCCGGTTGACGCATCACCTAGCTTAGTGGTAATTTATTCGAGCCTACTATTATATTTAATAGTTGTGGACAGCCCTATCTATAGGTAATAGGGCCTCCTCGTGTATCCCGGCGCCTCTACAAGATCGCCTGCTGTGTTCTAGCGCAGATGATAATATTAGTCTACTGGGAACCAACTACCAACTAATCGATGTACTATCAGAGACCTTGATTCCTAGGCAGACGGTGAACCTAAGTAATTTGGTCGCATTAAGTTAAACCCATCAGACCGATCACAGCTAACATCGAATTGACATAAGCCGGCCAAATGAGATAGGTCCCGTCACTGCCTAGGAATTATTTTGTAGAGGAAATTGTTAAACGTAATGAGGAAATTAAATAACTATTAACCTACCAATATACAAAAAATCAGCTGGTTAGGGTTCCGTTTTAGGGTATAGTAATCAACCAAGTTTTGTTGATTACAGAACCCTAAAACGGAACCCTAACCAGCAGATTGTTTGTATATTGGTAGGTTAATAGTTATTTAATTTAAGAGTAATCTTTTCCTACAAATAAATCGATCCATATTTTAGGACCATCAAGTCAAAGTATGAAATCCTTTCTATCTCTGTTAGCTACCACTTTCGAGATTTTTCGAAAATAAAAATGTTGTTCGTCTTATCAAAATGTAGCTACTCACAAAAAATTAGCTTGTTAGTAATAACAAAAAAAAATCGTTCTAGGGCTCCCGTACTACAAATCCTATATTTAAATAAAAAATTGGCTCCTACCCTACTGTAGAATAATTCGCCCCCAACAGTATCAAAGGTAAATTTATCTAGAATCAGCTAGAGCACTGCATGTGACAATTGGCATACAAAGCGTGCCTTTTGAGTTTATACGGTACGGGTACGGGTTTCTGTAATTCAAAATTATTTAATAAAATTAAAAATGTAAGCTTATATAATCTTTACTTGATAGAGGACGATGTAATTTTATTGGGAAAATCGATTCAAAGCAAATTTGAACACCGAAATCGATTCCGATTCGCGAATCCGTGATTGCGAGGCGTTATTGGTACATGATTTGGTGGAAATTCTATTATCAAAACATCGAATCGGTGATCCATCCAGTAACTACAATCGCCATGAATAATATGCAGTCAGTACAGATTTGCATGTCACAAGTTTTGTATTTATTGCCAGCAAGGAACGTATCATTTTTACATCGGAAAGTGTAGTACCATAAAAGTACTTCCAATTAAACAAAGTAAAGCCTTTCAGGCCACTAATTCGTTATTGATGTACTGCGAAGAAAATTTAGGTTGGGTTGCACCAGAGGCGTGGTTAAAGTTTTGGTCAAAGTTATGGTTATAGTTAAGGCTAATTTAACTTCAACCTTAACTTTGACCACAGAATTTGACAGAAGACGTTGCTGGTCCGAGAAGGCTTTTAAGAATGTGGGCGGGGGCGCTGCTGGTAAAGGAGAACTGTAAAAAATGGCGTTTTTGTATGATGACAGCGTTAGTTCCGTTTTTCGCCACGTGCATTTAAAGCCTTGTCGAGCTCTATGGTTATGGTTAAATATGGCGTCTTGATGGCGTCCATTTTTAATTTTAACCAAATATTTGACATTTTTCATTGAAGTTAAAGTTATAGTTAAAGTAAGTTGGTGCAACACACCCTTAAAGTTTAACTTGAGATACTAATATGTATTAATTTTATAAATGCAAAAGTGTGTCTGTCTGTCTATCCATCTGTATGTATGTATTCCTCTTAACGCCCAAACCGCTAAACCGATTTTGCTGAACTTTGAAATTTAGATACTTTGAGGGAAATTACGGTTCCCGCGCGATAAAAGAATATTGGCGCAACATCGGGGCTGTAGGCGTTATCTGGTATTTCTATATTTTTTGCTTCCAAAAACATAATTATTTTGTAGTTTTGATTATTTTGTAGATAGGTACTTTAGATACTCTACGACCTATGTCCTCGAAACGATTTTTTTTATTACATTATTATAATAATTTACAGATGTAAAAAAACTCATATTTGTAATAAAAAAACGAATTAGCCCACAAATAACTCTACAAACCGATTATCTGCATGAATGGTTTTTTGTTAGATGGTGCTATAACTCTTATTACTATTGGACCTTGAATAGTTCGTTTCTTGTCACATTTTTTACTGAACATGAAATTATGTGAACTCTTATAATATATTATACTTACCTACTATATGTATTTACCAGTAGGCTGAATAAGTCGATACTTCTTTATCAAAATTGTAATTTATCAGTTTACTTAAGAAAAAAATGATCCTTTCATTCTCCTTTCTCACATAAGAAAAAAAAACTCTGTATTACACATACATATTACACATTTAAAACAATTAATAACAGATTAGGAGAGTCATAATGTCTGATAAAAACAAAACAATGTAAAAATACAACTTACAAATAAAAAGTTTCATAATAGTAGAGAACATAATAGTATTTTATTAGTAAATAAATATTATGCGTTTTGATTACAAAAAATATTGTTTATACTGAGTAGTTGATTTAATGAGTACTGACTATTGACCTAACATCGAATCTAATGGATATTTCATAAAATTGCCTATCGATCGACATTCGTGTTGTGTCTTTACTTTTGTCACGTCATACAAAAGGTCAGTAAACTCTGGTGATATTATAGCCTTAATGTCGATTGAATGATTAAAAAATATACCTATTTAATAAAAGCGACACAAAAAGTAACCAAAATTGTAAAAACATTAAATTTTGTGTAAGTGATTTTAGCTATACTATAATAACATAATAATTCAATTTAGCTCTTTGAACAGACGCTCCAAAAATTGTTTAGCGTTATAAAGCACACAGTTCACAATACTGCTAGACACGCTATCATTTATAAAATAGCTCGAGGAAAATATTATTACCTACTGTGAAAATATTTTGGACCAAAGTTGTTAGACAAGTGCAATATGTAATCTGCTCTAGGTTTTATAAAAATGATTAATGACTTATATGACTGAGAAAGCTATATATAGTACAAGTAAAATTGTAAGATAAATTATATTATTTTTTATTCAAAATTGTTGTAATATAAACTTGTGTATTACAATTTCCCATGTAGATTTGAATATAACTTGCTTTATAAACTATATTGAATAATAAAAATTTGAGATTATAGAGCTAAAGCAAGTAATGAAAAGTTTAGTAGGAAGCTTTAATACCGTGTACATTTGCCAAGCAGATTGTCTTGAATCCTGATGGAAAACCCAAGAAAAGTTGGCAGCAAGTACCTAGCACTCACCTATCTACTTACTTCTGCATAATGTAACCAGATACAACACGGACAAAATAATTCTAAATATCTGTAGGCTTTTCTGACGTCATTCCTGTTCTGTTTTGTTATCGCACACCGGCCGAGTCACAGATATTTTATAATGAAGATGCACTAAGAGGCAAATAATATGATCCATTTGGTTCAAATTGAGTACAAATCTTGAGGTAATTGATAATAGAGTCTAAAAATAACGATAATGGGTTGCGTAAACCACTATGAGCGTTTCGCACGCGAACCTGTTATAAAGACATAAATATCGAACCAAATTAAGGTGCGTTGTTTTGATAAAGGCCCTTTGATATGATTTCTTATAGCAAAATATTGTGGTATAAGTCTAACATTTCGTCTTAGATAAATAAAAAAATATATTGATTAGGTCGGAGAGAACGATTAAAATCCTGGTTTCAATGTTTTGTTTACTCTATCTATCGAATATGGAAGAGCTGATAATAATATTACATTTAACCCAGGTTAACCTTCATAGTCAAAAAGTAGTACTCAAAATATTTTTGTTTAGATTTTAATAAGGTATATATACTTATACTTACCTTAGTAAAATCTAAATAAAAATATTTTGAAGAACCCCAATAATGTGGAATTCGGAGTCAAAAATTCCTTTTTTATTACAATGGGTGCGTCCTTTAAATGAATTATTAGCACATCATTAAGTAATTAAGCAAATATGAAGGTCACATGCAAATAAAACAAGGGAAAAATAAATTCTTTATTCCAAAATTATGGTATTTCAAGAATTCGATTCATTACTATACAATAAAATTATTACAACACAGTTGTTAACAATAATTATAACTACAACATAGTATATCCTAATTTTATGATTATGATTTGTGATATTTAATACAATCCATAAAATGAGTACATCAGTTAGACCAGTAAGTAAGGCTAGCCTTTGTAATCATATTTTTTAACAACACTTCACTTTTTTCACAAGGCAAATTTATTACATAATAATTAATCAACTTTTAACTGTTCGTTGCAGTTGTAGATACAATTTAATTTATGACTTTGACATTAAGTCATAAAATCGAAATTATATGCCATAATGAGGAAACGGTAACATAATTAAAATTTCAACAACAACAAAACTTGTAACTATTCATATCTGAATATTCCGACTCGTTATATTAGAACTAGCTTAATTAGTAATTTATTTTACAACATACAATTATAGTTTTTATTACATCTGACTGTTAGATTGTTATCGCGTCAAACAAAGAAACGAATGGACGAACTGTTTTTTCTTTTTTCGTTTCTTCAAATTTTCGATCTTTTGTATGAATCTTTTTTGGAATTTTTTACTTTTGGAAAGTTTTACTGCAATCTTTTCGCGAATATGATAAAAAAAATAAAAATGCCATATTTTTGCATGTTTGTATATATTATCAAATTTAAAATCTAACTTTTACTGACGATAAAAATCTATTAAAAAGTGGTGTAAATTTTTAATTAACAACGAAATATCCACAGTGTTAGATCTTAAATTCATTAATTTACATAAACGTGGATAAATTGAATTTATAATTGCACAATTGTTAACGTGTTCACCGTTTCGAAACCAGAGTAAGGAATAAAGTTATACTCAGCTTTTCTAGAACTTAACCGATTCGTAATTATAACTATGCATTATCATCGGAATTTTAGTAATTACTACGTAAAAAGTATATTTCTGCTACCGTTCTCTTGTACTTTTATAGAAATTTCCCAAGTTCGATGCTAAATACTGCACCTATGTGCATAACATTATGCAAGAGCATGTTTGTACGATATAAATAACACAAAATGGTTCTTTTGACAGCTGCTTCACGTTAAACATCGTGACCCATTTCGTATTTCTTGCGTTTGAAATCGAAACTATAAGTTATATAAAAAATAGATAGCAAGGTTGTATTAGTTAGCTTAGGTTTTTTTTTAATAAATCAATGTCATACAAAAATCCCATTTTATGATAAAAAAATGGCTCTATTATTTTAGTAGAATTTGCATTTACTAATCACTTATTTAGTCCTAGTAGCACTATTGCTACAACAATTTACAACATTATTATGAGAAAGAAGCTTCTTTCTTCAAGGTAGAATAGTAATAGATATTGTGCTTCCCATAACTCTTAAAAAGCCCACAGGCTGCAAACAAGCTAACGGTCTACCAGTTCAGTTTGACATCCAGTTAAATAAAGAACTGCTACTCTGTTAAGCCCCTTATACACCTACACCTACTACTAGGTACACCTACTACCTCCTGTTTTTTGTTATTTTTTTTTATTTCCGATCTATCGGAAATAAAAAAAAAGTTTTATTTTGTCACTTTTATCTATAAAAGTGACACAATAAATATTTGAGAATGGATACTTATTTTAATAGCATACTTATTTTATTTAGCATTGTATGATTGTAAAAATTACTAACTACTACTTATAGTAGTAGTTAGTACTTTTATTAGTAAGTATATACTCAAATAGTTTTCATATAGATTTAAAATTATTGTCACTTTAACTGAAATGTTTCTGGGTAGCATAACAAATTTTTCAATAACCTTACTACCCCTAAAATAGAGTGCGTTATCTTTAATAACTTAGTACTGCTAGAAGCTAACCCTAGTGAGTATGCCACTTAAAATATACGTTGCTCGTATAAAAGACGATTAATATTAACTTTTTGAATAATTTATACAGTAAATCCATTACAAGTCTTGTAATGTTTTGCTATACCTAAATTAACATTATGTTGGGTATTTAAATGTACTTTTTACTCAAATTAAAATCACATTAACATCTTATTACCATAAGATATTAAATAATAATTTAGTTTTTGCGGCCTCTTCGACTTTATTACTATGGAAATAGGGTTCAAAGTGATAAGTCGCGAATTTCTTCGTGTGTGCTTCGAAAAGCAAGAAGAAAGATTTGAATAAAAAAAGACAATGATACATATAAAGGTTCCTAGAAAATGTAAAATTCAGAAAGGGTAATAATAATCTGTAACTAACCAGTTCCTTCATTCTAAGGCAAAAATTAAGAATTCAGGGGAAATCCTAATGAATATCTCTTATATTATAATAAATTAATCATATGAGGATATGTAGACCCATTTAATATAACTTCTTTGAGAGAAAGTAGATATTAATTAAATTAACTGATTGTATATTTCTTAAACATATTATTGTATAATACGTCCACCAAAGTTTTAACCATTGCAATATAATTTTAACTACTTGTCATTACTTTTAGTAATTTTTACCTTAAATGCTTCTTTTATAATAATACTAGCGACCCGCCCCGGCGTCGCACGGGTATAAAATATATAGCCACTGAAAAAATTATCAAAATCGATAGCCTATGATCCTTCACGTGGTCTACTTATTATCTGTGCCAAATAACATAAAAATTGCTCCTCATAAAAGTAGTTCGCGAGATAAGACCTTTCAAATAATTTCCCCCGTTTTTTTCACATTCTCCTATTAGTTTTAGCGTGATAAAATATAGCCTATAGCCTTCCTCAATAAATGGGCTATCTAACACGGAAAGAACTTTTCAAATTGGACCAGTAGTTCCTGAGATTAGCGCGTTCAAGTTAGCCCTTTCAAATAATTTTCCCCCTTTTTTTTCCACATTTTCCTCTATTTCTTCTCTCATATTAGTCTTAACGTAATAAAATATAGCCTATAGCCTTCTTCGATAAATAGCCTATCTAACATTGAAAGAAAAATCAAAATCCGTTTCGTAGTTTTAAAGATTATAGGGAACAAAGGGGCATGAGGGAAAAAGAGCGACTTTGTTTTATAATATGTATAGATAATTGTAGTCATAATACAATTATTATAACCACAATTAAACTAATACTTATTTAATATTTACAAAAAAACAATATAATATAAATTTAGATAAATATATAATGTGTGTTATTTTTGTTAAAATCCTTATGTATTAAGTAGATTATAGATACTTAATACATAAGGATTATGAACAAATAACTTTAAATTTCACTATTATTTTGATATTATGATATCTAAACACAAAACATGTAGTTGTAAAAGAAATTTTATAGGTATTGATATAGTCCTACAGAAATCGAAGATACGGTGGTGCCAAATCGCTGATCTTTGACATTACTCGAACAATGGGTGAAAGATTTATGATGTGAAGTTTAATATACATTGTTAACTAGAGCCCGCGGCATCGCTTGCGCTTATGAGACGCATTGACGTATTATCAAGAAAATGATGTTGCACCAAGAGTAGGATACAGATGAAAGAGTTTTACCTTCGAAAATTGACATTAACATCACATTATTATTATTTTGACGAAACACGATTTTTTCATTTTTATTTCAAACGTGATATAGTCATTCAATCGAATCGCAGATTAAACCAGATGACAACGATATAATAAATAATAATAATATATCACGTTGGAATTATGTATTTGCATTGAGTAACCTTCGTACGTCAACAAATTGTACAAAAGTGACAGAAAAAGGATATGGGCGAAAAGACCATAGACGACTCATAGTAATCCTTCAATCGTGGATTCTTGGAAATCTATCGTTATTCTATTGTGTCTCGCTCACCGGTGAGCTTATGGGGCTTGATGGGTTAATGTAATAAAAAAGTATAGTATACGTAATTAGCAAGATAAAGCGTTTTGATCATGCGATACAATAACGACATAACTCAAAATAATATTTTATTTTATATTCTTATTGCTTATGCAGTAAATAAAAATAATGTATCAGCTTATTAATTTGTATATGCCATTGTCGAATTGTATAATAATTATTGTGTAAGTCATTATTCTATCGACACTGTCTACACACCTGCTAAAATGTCTTTGGTGACATGCCTATAGGTATATTTACATAATTTTAGTATTAGAGTATTCTATTTTTATTCCAATAAATTTACAACTAGCGATGAAATAGGAACCTTACAAAAAACGTTACCGATTTCAACTTAATATTATAGCGAGTTTAAGTATTATGAGACATAACCTCAAGAGTCAAGACAATGACACATGATGCACAAGTTTTTTTATTTCTTTTTCCTCATTATATTCTGACAGTGACATAATAACTAATAAGTCAAGTCTGTTATACAAATACCTAGTTTTTTTTTATCTTATTCCTTTTCATAAGTTTAAATTATTATTGTATGGGTCTTCAATTAATTTAATTTGTAAATTCAAAATGTAAAATAGTTGTATAAGCTAAAATATATTTTGCATGCTTTAATAGCAGAATGTTTGCTACTGCTACTATACTTTAAGATCTTTTGTTATCAACATTCTATGCAGATAAACGATTATTATTATTAGATAATAGATAAACTTACTTCTAACAAAAAGTACTCTAACTGTTCATTTGCATCACATTTTTTATTTTACATCATTGAAAAAATATATTTTTCAATTATTCATAAAAATATGAATAATTGTTGAAATGTTGTAATGCTTGTAACAAGCATTACAACATTTCAACACCGCAAGTAAAATAAAAGAATTTTACCTGTACCTTTTTTACTCGCGACTTAAAAAGCTTCTTTCTTTGTAGAGATTACTAAAGAATCAGTTATTTTACTGTTACTGTATTTTTGTTGAGGTTTTTATTACTAGGGCATTTAACAAAATTTTCGTTACTTTAAACACAATGATTACATAATTAAGCATACTTTTATATTTTTTGTAAACAATATATTTTATTTATGGGCCGACACATTTTAACTATTTGGGCCGCTTGTCCGTGTACCTTATTAGCAATTTATATTCCAAGCTACATTTGATTGAAAAACACGTCGTAAAATTCAAAGCTTATTGCTTAAATTTGTCGATTTTCTCTATTCGCTTCAATAACTTAAATATTTTATTGATCGTTACGAAATCCGTGTGTCTTAGCAATTTAACTGAGGAATTTCCCTAAAATAACTATTGTCAAACATACGCAGCTGTTACAATATTAAGTTATTACTTATTTCAGAATAAAATTGGGTTAAACTTAGTAACATTGACAGCATTGACTACATGCTATTGAAAATAACACTAGAATTTGAGTAATTACTAATTTCTCATATTATTATGACGATATTCTAGTATTAACTCAAAAAAAAAAAAGTTTTTTTCCTATTTTTCTTCCATGAAAATTAGGCCTATAAGTTAAATAGGCACACTAAACCTAAAAACAGCACTAATTGTAATTATATTGCGTAATTAGTCATTTGGAAGGAAGGTTGTAATTAAGCCATTAAAATCCGCTAGTATAATATCAGTAATTATGGATATTAAATCATGTTTTGTTTAATCGTTGAATTATGATAAACAGGGAATTGTAGGATAGAAGTACTTTTGATACTGCTTATAAATAAATACTGGGTAAATTTAAATTGATTTTTCACTAGTAATGTAAGTAAACAGGTAGTCTGCAAGAGATAAAAAAAACAACGAAGTTTTTTACAAAAGCAAAAAATTAACTTCGACCCTAGCTCGAATTAGGGTCCCGGACTGAACGTCGTAAAATTGATAACAAACTGAACAAATCACGGAGCAAATAAAGGCAAGTAAGTGTAAATAAATGTAAGTAAGCTCAAATAAAGGTAAGTAGTCTGTAAGCGCCCTTACGACCTTCCCCGTCGAGCGGAGTCGTAAACCGCGTGCGTTAGTGCAGCGGGCCCACATACTGACGGTACAGGCAGGTGTGAACATTATCTTTATACGCTACCGAAAAGTATCAACATTATTTGTATTTACCGCAAAAATTTACATAACATTGCATTTTATCGTATTACAAATATCGTAAAGTCACAATAAAGATACGCTAAAAGATTATGTGCTCGTATATTTTTAAGTATGATTGATTTTATATTATCTTATAAACATCTTGATAGTATGATTGTATGAATTAGTCACAATTAAAAACGCGTTTATTAATTAATAGAACGTTAACATAACCGGTTTGTTATCTCAAAGAAAGCTTTAGTTTTGTTGTAATATTTTTACGTTTGCAAGTTTTTAATATTTTTATGTTTAAATAAACTACTGAATAAACAATTTGTATTGTTTATTCAGTAGTTTATTTAAACATAAATAAACAGTTCCAGAAATGAAATTTAAAAATTTTAACTTTAAGTGTCTTTATCATCTCTATCATGGAATATTTTATAATTATTTGTAATTTGTTTTGAAAATTTTATAATTATGATCAAATTAAAGTGTCTCTATTATCTTCATCATGGAATATTTATAATATCTTTATCGTGCGGCTATTATGAAACATTTAAATTGGCAGCATTATAGCAATATTGAATTGCAAAGGAGAATAATTGATTCGTTAAACACTAAAGTTGCAAAAACATCAATTCCGCTTTTAATTACAATAGAAACAATTTTAAACATCTCAGTTAATTGGCTCTCAAAATATATGCGTTTGTGGGGAAGATATTTTCCCGACTCTGTTGATTGCTAATTTATTCAAATTGCACCTTTTACTAAATTAATAAATTGTTTTATAGTTTCAAAGTGTTTTCGTTTTAAATAAAATAAATTATTTTTTTCGAAATAAACATTTCATCTTCAAGCTCTGAGTTTTCTGAAATAAATAAAACAACGGCTTGCACCCTGAGAATATCGACAGAAGTGTAAACGAAACAACAGGCACGCGAAGAGTGCCGGGAATATTACTTCCCCACATACGCCGCGCCGGCGATACAATTTACTACATCCAAGAAAATAACATTGTGAAAAGCCATAGATTAAAATATCCTTATGTGTATAAAATTATACCACCCTCCAACAGTAAGGCAATTAGACTAAAACTAAACAGTAGCGAGTTTCCCGAGGTCAATGGGCTATAAAGGGCGGGACTTGCTCTTGCCCTTAATTAACTAACCGCTGGATTCATAGTCATTAGAACATTCCTTGTTACACAAAATACAATTATTATAATGAACATGTCATAAAAATAACACCCGCTATAATAAAGATTACCTAGATGTAATTTTTTCCGAAAAACCATATAACGGAAAAAACCATAAAATACAATATATAATATGGCACCGCCGTCGTGCCGCACATAAGGGAACGAATGTCTGTGTGATTGTGAGTTTTGACTGTAAAATAGATATAAAAGCTCGAAAAAAGTTTCAAACAAAAATAACAACGATTATTTTATCTAATTATTATTATTTATATTATTATGGTGACATTTAAATATATTATTATTAGGTTGTTAGCATCTTTGTTTGCAGCTACATATTTTAGTGCTTATGAATTACCTTTTTTTTAATTAACTACCTAGATTGTTTTCTAGCGGACATAACTTTATTAAGAATATTTATATCCAGAGTATAATATTTGAACAATGAATTATGAAAATGTTATTGTTTCACATTATTTGCAAATTACAATGTAACGTGAAATGAATACTCTTATGATTATGATTTTTATCATAATTCACAATGAATACCCTATCCTCAAGACGTATAAACGCTACTTGACTTTTTTCATAATAAGTATTATTCTTTTAAAATTATATTATAGTTAAAATTGGTGTAAATAACGTTTCAAAAATTGAAACTTAAATATTTTTAGAATCTTTTAATATACTTTAATAAATAAAAAATGTATCCGCCTAATTATTATTGACGACGTGCGTATTAGTAACTTAATAACAGTTTTAATTAAAGTTAGGCAACAAATTAAATTCAATTAACACTTATAAATTTACATACTAAAATAAATTTTAAAATTAAAATTATGTACATGATTATATATTTTAAAGGCAGGTAATTTATCTGCATTACATAATATGAGTTATAGGATTTATTGCCTTCAACACCGTAATATTAAAAATAAATAAACACTAAAACAGCCGTCTATATTACGTCAATAGCTATATTTTAATATGTGTGAAAATGTCCCTAAATATCGCCGAATTATTATAACAATAAGAACCCTGTCTATTCACGTTATCACGTCATTCACTATTATAACGCGTCGGCGTTAATGTAATTTGATCCTTACCTAAATCTAAGAACTCTACATTATTTTAAGAACACACATTTCTCGCAAAAAATATCTGCGTTACTCCTAGAAAATCTAAATTATTAAGTAGCTTTTCACATAGTAAAAAATTAAATAGTCTCAGGTCTTTTACACTAGCATCTTAAATCATAACAAATCTGCATATCTCTACAATGCCATGTTTTGCGTGTGCATTGTAGAGTTATGAATGAACAATAGGATTATTTGCATCTCTTGTGACCTGTCAGAATAATCTAAAATGGAGTCTATCCTTCAATTAAAATTCCCCATTTTCAAGACAGGTGATTCATGTAAAGAGCGCATTTTTTGTAGAATGAAAAACGTATATGACTCTACATTCAATTTTAGATATTGATGTCATTAAAAGAGCTCTTATAAAGACAATTTCTGCATCACTCCTTATTTTTCCACTCCGTATTTTCTCTACCCCTTTACTGTGAAATTTAGTTTAAAAAGTTAGTAATGCGGCCGTTATTTAACACGTAGACGTCCGTGTTTGCGGAGACATATTTCCTCGGCGGCTCCGTGCGCCCGCATTCATAATCTTAACGGTCTTTGAACCCTTTCCCTGACACATTTCAGCGCTAAAAAAGACAATACAATTGCACCCCGATCACGTCGCTTCCAGTGATTTTATGGCTAATTTTAAACGCATTATAAAAATATATTCCCTTGTAAACACATGTATTATGTATCGTACATTAGCATGCTGCGTGCAGGTCCCTGAACGGAGACGACTTCTGATGCGTGTGAAAAAGTAAAAGCAAATCGACTGTAGCAAATCTCAGTAGCGAGACGTCATCGGGAATCGATTATCACTAATTACGGGCGTTGTCATTGAATTATTAATTGCAATATTGTTTTCCTTTATCTATAAATTGTGTGAGTACTCACTTGTAAACTCATTAGTTCACTCGTTGCTACGAGTCTTTAGTTCGAATTTAAGATAACTTTTCTATGACACTGATTTCATAGACCTTGCTCTGTGACTTGTTTATTCAAAAATATGCACAATTAAAACTACAACAGAGTTCGCATTTGCACGCAGCACGTGTGCGCGATGCGTTGCATGTTGAACACGATGACAAACACCGCCAATTTGAGCTGTGGGTCACGATGCTTCGTAATTAATGTCACTTGAAACGTTCACAACACTAGCACCATTGATTTATCTTAAAGGTTTGATTGTATCGGATTTTTTAGATTTTCCAAAAACTTTTTGCAGATATAACGTCACTATTTTCACGCGAATAGTGTCACTTTGAACACAACACAGGAGATTTGATTAATTTTAATAAGCAAGTGGTGCGATAACAATACTTTCATATTTTCTTGGATTTCGCGATTTTCCCTCTTTTTAAAGTTTCTACGCTATAAAATATATCGATTATTGTGTCCTTTTGATTGATTTGTAGGTATAAGTTATCTTAGACAGGAACACTAGGTTGTTTGTCAGTAGTAACTATAGCTTTTGGATTTTTAATTTTCCCAAAACTTTCCGACTTTTCGCGGTTCCACGTCCGCTATTTCCGAAATTCTCACGTGAACTGTGGGTACAATGAAAGGATTCCGACATAGGGGCGAGCGGATAACTTAATTCCGACTATCCCGTAAATTATAATTAACTTTTGTATTCTTTGACAGCGGCCGTTTTTAAAAAGGCTCCATAATAGATACATCGTTTTTTTATCTTGTATCTATGCACAGTGGGTACCGATCGATTTTAATGTAAAGTAGGAGCCGACCCAGTGTGGTCGTCCCTTTCTCGTAATAAAACAAAACACTTTTGGCTTTACACGCATAAAATTAAGATAAAATGCTTGAAAAGTGTTTACCGTGAGCACTGAGTGTGCCGTTAAATTATGCTTTTAATATTAAGTATAGGCTGTGAAGTATTAGATCGTACGTAAAAATAAATTAAAATGTATAAAAATGTACACATTGTTCGTATTAAAAAACAACAAAAATCAAGAGCCAAAAATGTTTAAATGTATAAGGTCAACGTCAGTAAAGTGAACATCAAGGTACGAATAAGTTTTTTCAAAATCGATCGTCAAACAATAACTTTTTAAATCATTCACAAATTAAATCGGTCAAGTAGAGTGAGACAGCAATATTTCCGTCATATCGGCCATAAAGTAGGGTTTATTAGCCGAAGGTATGTGGAAGCGGCCATACATCATGGATCGGCGCCGGCGCATGCTTCGTAGGTCATCGTAACTTTTTTCAACGTTTTCATAATCGAAAATAGTTACAATTAACTATAGTTCAACTATAACTTTCGTTCTAGTATATGGGGGGTTATTAAAAATTTGCCATAGAATAGTAACGTAGCTTTCACCCGTAGAAGTCTATAAACCGATTACGTTGGAATGATCCGTAAAGTTTTATTCTTGTGTAATTATCGAGATTCCTACCGAAATGGTGTGATAAAGTGAAGTGGTCGGTCTAACGAGGCCCGTGGTGAATCTCTATGGCCGTGTCGGATCGGTGGAATTCGTCATAGACTATACTCGGCCTGTGATTGACTAAGAATAATTAAAAAGTAGCGACGAGGGAATGAACTCCGGGCGGTGATAGTGATATTGTAAACAAGAAAATATCGCGTCATGGAAATATTTTTTCATAAGCAACGTATAAATTATACCTACTAATTATTATTATTATTTATTTTATAAGAAATTTTGTCTGTTACCTTTTAAAAAAAGCTGCTAAATAATATTTAGATGTAGATGAAATTTTGTTAACACTTTGAATAATTCATAAAAAACGAATATGCGATTTTTTGCACTAAAAGAAACTACTGAAATTAGATATTAATCATGTCAATTATTAAAGATTTCTATGAAGGGGATCTCTAATAAGGTCTATTCTACTATTTTCTACACCAAAAATTATTAATCATAAAAATATTATAATGACTAGCCAGCGGTTTTATTCAAGTTTTATTGCCACAAGCTAACTAGCTTTTTCTACACGATCTCAGAATTTTTACTAGTTAATTAAGTAATTAAAAATTAATTTGTAGCCGAATTAATTCGTAACGAAAACTGTAGAATTTAACGAGTGTTCGACATCACAGGTAATTTACGACACAAATCCTAAATCAATCAGAACTCACCATTTCATTCCATCAAAAAATCGAAGCGAGTCATCAGCTCTTTTATTGCTTATAGGTCGTAAACTATTGATTGATTTAATAACTTTATAGGCGTTGATTTCTCATATAGATAACTCTTTTTTTTTAACTATAATTTTTTATACTATTGTGTAAGGAAAAAAATTTCACTGTGCAAAAACATATTAACATGATTCCCGCCAAACGATTAAGATGTACGGTACCAAATACTTGTAAGTTGTAAATGTGACACTTTTCTACGAAAAATCCCAAAAACCTAGAGCCACATTAATGCTAACATTAGCCATAAAGAAGGCTAGTGCTGGAAATAAACTACGGTCAGATGACAAAAGGATACAAAGAGTTTTCATTTAAAATACACTAAAGTAACACGATTAACCGAGTTTGTTTAAAAAGACGATACATTGTTCGGTAAAACGCTAGTTTCGGCACGAAACCCCTTACGTTAATGACAAGATTTAAAAAGGCTGAACACTCTTTTATTTTCCACGCGAAATGTATCTTTAACCCGTCCACAGAAGGTTCCATCGAGGGGTCAAGGAATTATATGTTTGAGCAATGTAGACCCTCTTCCGAGGAAATAGGTGTCACTTCTGAATGGGGGGCTAGCGAGATTATACAAGTGTATGTTGCCATGCACCGTTTATGTGAAATTAAATATAGTTTAATAGTTTACTAGAATAGAGGTTGGTCGATCGCGATACTATTGACTCATAGCCAATTAGTCTACGGTTTGGACTAAACGGATCCTTTCACCTGGTTCAGTTAGGTTTAGTTTTAGTTCTATTATCCGCCTTCTGGTAACTCTAATCCTAATCATTATTTATAAGACTAGAAACAACTTTAATGATACTAAAATTTCTAAATTAAGCACTTCTACGAAAATTTTACTGTTGAAATGATGATAGGTACGAATACGATGTCCAAAAATATACGGTATTTCTAAACACTTGTATGAAACGTTGTCTAAAAATATGCGGTATTTTTAAACACATGTATGAAAATATAATTATTACTTACATAAATGTTAGTGTTTATCCTTATTGGCATGTGGTAACAAGAAGCTTAAAATTATAATGTATTATAATGTAAAATATTTAACATTGAGAATATTAAAATGCCTGCCAAACTCTACATTTCTTTAATGTTTTAAATGTCTTTGGATGTGCCATAATCATCAAAATACGACACTATTGTTTTAGTGTCCACGTTATTTTATAGTCTTTAGGTATTATTATGAAAAAAATCCCAAATTAACAAGGCGTTTTAAAAAATCGATGAAAATGATTTCCGCTTATTGGCAGATGAAAGAAATATTAAGTGATGATTAAAATTATAATTAGGTAGAGCACGAAGAAGAGAAGCTTCGGTTCGTTATTACGGGTTTGTACAGTCGTGCAAAATTATTAATTGGCAGCTCCACACAGGCACGTCAACCAAGCGAAGCGAAGCGATGAACTATAGTAATTTAACCTACTTTGTTACTAAAAGTTACTATTTCTTGTATTTTAAATAAATATCCATGTAAATGTCCGCACAATACTTCAAATTATATTTATTTGAAATGAATTTTTAAGTTAATTTTTGTAAGATAATAATTTGATTTAAGAATTTTTTGTTAGATTAGCCAAAAAATATAATCATGATTTAAAACAGTAAAGCAGGGCAAAATTTAACCGGTTATTTTCCTAACTGATTAAATGAATTGAAATGTTTATGTAAACAACTAAATGAAAATAGCTGCTATCTACTAAGTTGCAGAAACTGGTTAGTTTAGCTACGTTGTAATATTAAATTGATCTTTATTTCATTATTAACTAGGAAGCTGTATATTTAAACTAATTAAATACTTAAAATGTATTGTTTATATTTTCATTTTTATTTTTTTTAATTCTCTGCTTTTTTTACAGATTTCCGGAAGAATACGAGAAATTGAAATTGCACAGAAAGAGCAATTTCGAAATTGCAGCATTCGCAGTCACGGATTCGGCTTTGATAACTGAGGAGTGTGATTTGTTGCAGTGTATAATCCACATCGACCTGAGAGTTCCCATACGACAATAACATTTATTGCGTCTACACTCACACGATACTTTCACTATCACTCGAATTAAAGAGTTGCATTTCAAAAGCGTCACTAAACAAAGATTCAATTTAGTGACGCTTATGATGATATGACGCTTATGATTTAAAATTCATTGTTTAAGCAAGAAATTAATGTTAAAAATTCGCGGCAAATATTAAATCAGCGAGAATTATATCACTTTAAAATTATGCAACGGTTAATAATTTTATTATTATAAATCATACCCAATGTACTTTAATATACAATACACGACCTAAAATATTTACATATACACGTCATTATAATTATATTATTTTTTTTAAAATAATTCACTGCTAATTAAGTAAGATTTCAAGGACGCGTTATCACTAAAACAGTCATGGTCGGTGTAACGTGTAACATACATAAGCTTTTACCTATGAAATAATTATTAATTATTAAGGTAATGTACGTCATGGCAACGCAGTTTTTGATCTTATACAATATACAGTCATAATTTACGCTATTAGCACTAAAAGTAAACATTTTGAGTTGTGAGGTTTGAACAGCAGGTTTAAAATAGCTTCTTTGAATGTTTCATTTGTTTCACATCACATCAGATGTCCTAAAGATGCCGAATGAAATTTTGACAGTATTTAGTACCGACATGGTAGTAATATATTTTCAATAAGATGAATTTTTAGAGGTTACTGCGTGTGTGGAGCCTTTTCCAAAGCAGAATATGAAACACTCAAAGTGGACATTTTAGACTTGCCGTTCACACTGTACACACAAAGTAACACACGGAGCTTCATATTATTAATTTATCACTTCACAGCTGCACAGGGCGCACCTATGATCGATCCTTCCAAGATGGCCGCCGCGCGGGCCGAGGCGGGAATCCTGCGCACACCCACATATCGCGCCCGTCAATCAAAATGCACTCCAATTTATTTTTTAACATCCCAGACGGCAACGTGCTCACTCTCAAACGCAGCTCGCAAAACTAAATTTCAAGAAACTTAAACGTATTCAAAAGCTGAACCATAAAACATATCTCCCCCATTATTAGTTTATGCTGGGACTGTTACAGCTATTATACTGCTATTTTTGTGTTTGTTTTTATTGTGTGCGGTGAACGGACGGACCAATTTGGGCAACCATTACAAACTCGCCTATTCAAATGGTACGTAGATCTTTATGAAGTGTTATTCAAGGTCGTTTTACTTATAATTTTTATTGTTACAGCATTTTTAGTGGGCACAAAGCCACCTACACAATGTCTACGCTTTTTACGTAGTTTTTTTTTTTTATTAAAATGAATTCTTTTACTGCTTACAGGTAACTTGTAATAAAAGTTTGAAAATATAGTTACGCGTCTATTTAAATAGGTAATTTCTGCTACTGTGTAATTTATAAAGACAAAATTATAAAATTTTTAACCTATATTTTTTCTTCTCTGAGAGCTGCAATAATTCCATAAATTATAGTAAAACTATAAATTACGAATTGATATTCGATGCGCGTCGACAGTATAAAGTAGAGCAACCTTCTTGCGGGCGCACATGACTCACTGGTGAGTCCGCATTCTCCCCGCAGAGTTATGGCATCAGCTGTACCATCTTTTGAACCCTATCCCTATAGTAATAAGGTCGATGTAAATAATTTTGTTGGACAACTGTACCAAACGTAATTATTTTAAAAACAATTACTTTCTTTATAATAATTAGTTTAATGTATTTTATTGTTTATAACGAGTACTGTAATTTTCCATATAAGAGGCAACACCTGAAAAATTAGAAATGTATCGTTATCAAGATACGGTTGTAATTAGCACAAGTAGGTAGGTGTAAACAATTACTTAGAAGGTAAACTAAAGGCAATAAATTATAGACAGTCAAACCGGTTAGCTTACTCATAAGTCATTACATTCTCACAGACAATAGGAGATTCTATTGCTCTAGTGACTAGTCTAGACTTTAGTTCATTATTTATTTCTACACGCATATTATAGTATAAAGTATAGACTTACGAGGTCAATTCACAGCGAAAGGCGCAGTGTAACTTCGTGAGCTTAAATGTTCAGGAAGCGCACTCGAAAAATTGTCACAGTGCGTTGACCGCAGATTAAAAAAAACTAGTAAAACGTCACCTTCATTTAGGTGTAATATGGTTAGGAATGGTACACAAAGTTGTTTTGATTTAATTGAGAAGATAAAATTCAATTAAGAAGTAAAAAAGGCTTTATGTTTCAAATAATTAATAGTTTCTGTTCTACATAAATAACTATTTCTATTACAATAATTATCGCAACCAATTCATAATTATTTATTTTATATTTATGGTGACACTCTCCCATCGCGTTTTCTACGCCTCGTTTTACGTTGGTAATTGGTGAATAATTATTTTCTTAGTAGAATAAATGACAGGTTCTGGCGACTTATATAGGCATTAACGTTGGCTGTCATGAATTTGCCTCTATACATGGTCAGCACAGTGCTGACTGAAGATTGTAAAGTGTCCAGCAGCTGTAAGTATTAACAAGGTGGCTTTAATTTTCCATAATTTAATTGACGTAGGAGAGCCATCCTTCGGCACGAATGGGCCGGCTGGACCGGAGAAATACAACGGGCTCACAGAAAACCGGCGTGAAAGAGCGCTTGCGCTGTGTTTCGCCGAGTGAGTGAGTTTACCGGAGGCCCAATCCCTTTTCCCTTCCCTACCCTCCCCTATTCCCCTCTTAAAAGGCCGGCAACGCACCTGCAGCTCTTCTGATGCTGCGAGTGTCCATGGGCGACGGAAGTTGCTTTCCATCAGGTGACCCGGTTGCTCGTTTGCCCCCTTAATTCATTAAAAAAACAATTTTGAAATTACAAGGAATAATACAAAAATAATTCCTTAGGATTGTATGTATATTAGAAAATAGAAATATTTAAAAAAGTTACGTAGTAAAGTAGTTCTTCTATTACACTACGGAAGAAACCTTCAAATTTAATTCGCATAATCACATTAATCATACCAATCTTGCCAATGCTAAAAAATAGAGTTATTAAGCAGAATACCTACGATCTTATTTAATAACAAGTACGAGGCAAACGTTCTCAAGTTTTAAATGAAGGAAACTCAACCTCAAGGTCTGACGCGAGACCACGTCCAAAATAATTGGGGTTCGGCCGTCCATTATATAAAATATTGGTTGTAAGCACTTTCAAATTACTAGAACTTACCGCTGGCTTTTTTGTTATGGTCATTTTTCTATTCGACATGCTGGTGAAAATGGAGCTCGTGTTTCATATGCCGAGCCTTAAAAAAAGTTTTCACAATTTTCTTGTGATTCGATAAAATTGTAAAGGCTACCGACACCAGACAGTGTTTTTTCTAAGAACGAAAGGTTACGTCGTAAACTGCTACTTGATAAAATTGTTGTCCATTACCGAGTGATAAAAGTATAATAAACTTTTAATTATTTATAAAATACGAGCGATAAATCATTTATAATTAATATTGTATTTACAGATACAAAACCATCAACGCACTTGATTTTCCTTTTATCTAAGGCTGGTATAAAATATAGTCAGTACTTAAGATGCGTCCCGGTCTCAAGACGCGGTTCGGCTCTGTGATTGGTCCAAATTTTGACAGCCAACCAATCACAGAGCCTGAACCGTGTCTTGAGACCGAGATGCATCTTGAATAATGACTATTTATACCAGCCTAAAACTCTACCACAAAGTAGCGAGATTTCTTTTGCATACGTTACGAAAATACAAATTTCGGTCTCTCCATATTTACTCAAGATGGACCAATACAACCAATAACGATCGCACAGATAAGAATATTTGACCTATAAATGTTTGCAAATGTAGACATTGATCGACACCGATGTGCATACTATAGCTTCACAAATCACAATCATGGCAGCAATCATGATTATCTGAGAGCAACATGGAGCGGGGCCTTAAAACTGAGAAAACACTGACATTTAAACAAAAGAACGTCAGAAACAAAACACACTGGCCAATTGGAAACGTATTTAAGAAAAAAAAAACAAATTACGAGTACGCAGCGTGGATGCAACTAGGTAGTCATTACAATATCTCATTTCCCTTTAATAAAGGTGCATTTAAAATATTTAGCCGCAAGCAAAATTCGGTCGCCAATTTTGGAACCTGTTTAGAAATTATAGGGTCAGGTCCTCGGTTAGTTTCAGGGTATAAAATAAGGTTGAGGATCTATCGATTTCGTTGTATGAATGTGTAACAGTCGTAAAATATAGTTAAATATTATTGGCTAGATTTAAAAACAACTCGGAAGTCAAAAAATAATTGGAGATAGAAAATTAGAACGTAGCAAATAAAACTGTCAAAAGAAAATTTGATATAGGTATAGTTAATATGGCTATAGGTATTAAATAATAATAATTATTATATTTATGTAAAATAGAAACATAATTAGAAGCAAAAATTTTGAGCCACAATAAACCCGCAAAACTGATAATAAATGGTAGAATTTTATGGAGTTTCAAATAAACTCAAATGATTTTCAAATATGAATTGTTCCGTAAGTAGAGTAGGTGGTACAGTAATAATTGTAGAGTATGACGTAATTATGTATCTAGTCTCTACACAGCAAATTAACAAATAAATCTTATTTTTTACAATTCCTTGTTCAAATTAATAGCCTACCGATAGAATAATTAAAAAATACTCGTTTATCTGACACGTGTTCAAATTTTTATTTAATACACTAAACAATCTTGCGTAGGACATATACGGGCATGGAAAAACAACTCTTGTTATTATAGCTATTAGGAACGTAATCCCTTGCGCAGTCGACGGTATTTGTTGTTCTTGATCACGACTTGGGCTTTATCCAGATTTATTTATGACTCAAATGATGAACTCTACGTGAGCAATGTCTACGAAAATATGGATCATAAGTGATAAATGATAATATTAATATGTATTAGCATCGCAGTAAAACTCTTAACTATTTTATGTAGGTATTCAAAAAGAGGCCAATGAGAATTCATTAAGGAATCAATATTTTTAAAAGAGTGTCTAATGTAATAAAGTCAGAAATTACGTAGATAAATATAAAATACTGGAGTAGGCAATGTGCATTCACTGTTTTATTATAGCAATGTTTTTTTCTGCATAAAATGTATCATTGTGTATGTATTATACTAATTATATACGAGTGGTGTATTTTTAGTCTGGTATTAGAATGTGCAAGGCGTTTCAACGTGCGCATTAATGGTGATCGTCTCTGACGCTTGCATTCTATATTTAGACCCTTAAGATAAACTACAGATGATTTAGCATCTTAGACATACAAAATGTATATAATCAAATGATAAATTAACGGAAAATGCGAAAAAATAGAACTCTACATTATGTAGAGTTTGTAAATTTTCTGCAGGTTGTTCTAACTTATGCAACCTACATTCAAGGCAAATAAATGATTATGATTATGAATTATCGCTTTATATGTTAGATAAACCACAGATTTAGCATCTTAAGTGTATGCAATAAATTATATAATAAAATAAAATAATGTAAAGCATATAAAAAATAACAAAATAAAATTTTAAACATGTGAAAAAACGGGCACTATGACTACAGTATAACGTAGATACATATTTCGTTAAAGTTTTAGGTTTTTCTGTCGTCGTTGTTGATTAATAAACCCTACTTGAGAGATAAAATTGTTATTACTTATTATTATACTTATACTATGTATCATACATATCAGCAGCTAGAAACAGAACTAAACCTATTTGTAACAATGTTGATTGCTGTCACCAGTTAATTGTACGATGGAGCAATGTCTTTCGATATTATCTGCATGACAATAAACAATTATTGTTTGAGCATCAACTTGTACTTAATAATAATAAATCATACATACTAACTGAGCCTTCGGTTTCTCTGTGGCTGACACTTTAGGCTTTGGAAAAGTAATTTTGATGGCTGCGTTTTAGAAAAAAATAATTAGAATCCAGACGCGCCTTTTGCTCTTACCTGCCAATTTTCAGTATTCACTATATCGTTTTTCTACTAAAAAGTAGTCTGTACCGATTTTAACCAAAATCACTCGAGTAACTTACAAAATAAATAAAGCAAAGGAGTATGGGCACATTTGGGCTAACGGCGGCTCTGATTGATGAAATTAGTGTCAAATGCAAGTACTATTATATTTAGAAACAACATTTGCTTTATTGTATTTCATTTAGTTTAGAAAATAATTAAATGCGAAATAATGTGATCGCACAGAACAATATTGCTTAATATATTATTTATTATTATTTTTTCTTCAAAAAAATTATTACCTATATAAGTCGGTAATAAGTGAACAACTGTAATTGGGTCTATTTCCTATTGTTAGTAAATGCTAAGGCATCAATTCATTATAAACTTCCAAATCAATCAATACAATAAAACCAGTTTATGCTGCTGCGCACACGTATATTTGTAGTCTGTAGTCTGGTATCTCGGTTGGGTTAAACGTAACCTAAAACCTCAACCTAACCTAGCCAGGTTAGGTTTAGGTTGCCTGCCACGACTGTGGCGCTGCGGAGGACACGGCCCAGCACACCCTCGAGGTGTGCGATCGTTGGGCTGCGCAGCGCTACGATCTTGTGGCGGTGCTAGGCGGGGACCTCTCGCTCCCGAGCATGGTGCGCTGCATGCTCGAGAGCGATGAGCTTTCTGCGAAATTGTGATGTCACAGAAAGAGGCCACGGAGCGTGACAGAGAGGACGATCCCACCTCTTTGCCGCTCTGCCGGCGTAGGACGGGAGTGCGGAGGATTCGCTATGCGAACCTGCAATAGCTTCCGTCCCACGGGACTCCGGGTCAGGATGGGAACCTGCCCAACTTACCTAGTCCCGTCGCCGAAGGGAACGCTTTAGTTTGCCTAAGCGTTCTCTAAGTTTGGTGGAAGTCCGGTCCCTTTTGAGGTAGACCGGCCAGTCGTTGAGGGAGTCCTGTTTTTGTTAGATCCGGGACATCCCTCGTTTAAAAGTGAGTAAGAGTCTCACATACCCCCTGGGTGCTTCAGCTAACTGAGGCACATACCCAACCCAGGGGACCCATGATGGGTTTCTCCTACGCATCAAAAAAAAAGGTAACCAGCAGAGGAATTAAGTACTATTATTGAACACGAGTAAGTTCTAATAAATACTGGTTCTCCTTTTAAAAACCTTTCACCTTACCTTCCCCCTTTTGCTCTAAACATAAGCTAAGATACTAATTAAATTATGCATATCATCTTGAAAAATAAAAATGTATTTTATTTACTTTTAAATTATATTTCAGCGATGAGATTTCTACTCTGTAATTGTAGGACTCCTAAGTATAAAATAAGTAACCTATATTATGTTAGAATTGTTCTTGGCCGCGGATAGCCCACGCTCCATACAAATTTGCCCATTCTTCTTTCCTTATTCTTGAAAATATTCGTAATTTTGTATAGATTTGCTTCTCAATATAACTAAATAATACTTGTTCAAACACATACAATATCTATAGGCAAGATTACTAACATTAAAACGTAATAGCTCTTTCATAAGACCAGCATAACAGCGGTAAATTTCAATATGTTTGAAGTTGAAGTCGTAAATCAACCAAATCAACATACTGGTGGGTAATTATTCAAAGCCATAATCTTAAGAATTAGATTCGAATCTACGGGAGATTTTACTTGCTTTCTACCGTAAAGGAAAGATCTTATAAAACGATACAGTTATTAGTTAATATACCAGATATCTACTATTAATTATATCCGCTGCATTCTTTGAATTATTGAATTACATATTAAAACCTACGGGATAAATGTAGAAGATTAGAAACCTCTTTATTTTTTTATAGTAAGGAAAATGAATACATAATAATTATTATTTTATTCATTTATATTATTACTTGTTAAATATTTACACAGATTGTAGCACGCACATTTATTAATTTTAATAATTCTCATGTTGGAGCTTAATATAATTTTGTAATGGCCAATATAAATTATAAAAATTGTCATTTCTGCTGCGTGTAAAAAGGAAAATATTGACCTTTTCAATATTACTAGATGTCGCCCAATGGTCAAAATTCAACCGTAAATTTAATTATATTATTCTTCTTTTGGCTCCCCGTTTAAAGTATTGACTATTTCAGATTTAATAAAAAAAACAACAATCCATTTTTAATTTGACAACAGACTTCAACCATAAACAAAGGAGTATAATTCGTGTGTATAGGCTTGTCAGTCAAAACATGGTAGCAAAGAGAATGTCATATACTACGTCATGGTAGTGTGTGCGTTGTAACTTGTAGTATGTGTAATGTTTTATTTATTACAATAATGTATGATAAAAGTATAATTTTAAAACAATATTAGCTCGATGGACTCCTTCTGCATATAAACTACAACTGTGCGAAATTTTATGCTTCTACGTTTCCGCATTTTTCGTAAAAGGGAACCCCTTTTACGAAAAATGCGGAAAGTTTTTCGCTCTCGTATTAATATAGATATTATGGTCAAGGTGTAACTGTGTGTACGATAGAACTTTTTTAAAATATAATTTTATGTCTATAGTAAAATCGGTAATACAAGGCATACCTCATACTGACCTCACTGTTTTGACTGTAACCGTGTCAAACGATTTTAAACAATAATAACAGATGCTAAGTCGATCGAGGTTTTTTCGTGTCTAAATTCACAAAAAGTCGGAACTTCTCATACAGCCCACGTCGGGCGCGGCCTTGTATTGTTTTCGCGTTCTCGCGTGAACCCCGTGAGTTATGGCCGACAGTCGACTACTTATTTTAGTTTTATTCCTTAGGCCGCGTTACTTAATTTTATCGAGTCGCATGAATTATGAGACGCGGACCACACGCGCGTTAATTATGCGTTAGTTACGTCCTGTTCTAATGCTGCTATCTCTTTCTGATTACGATAGACCCTTTGAAAAAAATATTATATTTTCTAAGTGTGATCTAAGTGTGATGTGATCGAAAAAAAATATTAGTCTTTAAAAATATTCTTTTAACTTAGATTTTGATGCACGAATTCTTGACTCTATATTTAAAAAAACCTAAAAAAGTATTTGATATTAAAGAGGCTAATAAGATACTTAAAATATTCTTATTTAAGATGATGAACTAATCTTTTTAGAAGTATTTCGCAATTCTTATAATAAAACTTAATTACTTTTTGTATTATGAAATGAAATAAGTATATATGAAAAAAATATATGTATCAATTTTCTTTAATATGTATGTATTTAATATGACAGGTAATTTAATTCATATAAATAAACGATATCAAATAAAATTGTTTATTCTTATTAGAACACCTGTCTAATCGTGTAAACTGTAAAGTAATAAAGTTATTGTTTTATTTTATAGTTCCATTGTTATCGAATGTTTAATTAATTGTTTTCACATTAATTTTAATAACTGTTTTTACTGTGGGCCAATGGCACAGCTCAGGTTAATAATGTGCCCAAACTAGATCGGGCCATTGACCCCCGAGCGGCGCTAGCGCGGAGTGCGGACACAAGGGCCATGTTACATCACTTATGGGAATGTATGAAATGTAGAGTTCTAAAATAAAGTTTTGGGGTAAAACAATTTTTTAACATATTTCCGCTCTCAAAACAATGTTTATTCACGCTTATTATGCAAAATATTTAATGATCGCTTAAGATAATTTTGTAAAAATAAATTATGAATGCCTTTATAAATCAAACATAATAAGCTTAAAATTGTAGCTGTCGTTATTATAATATTAAAATATGTGACCTGCATTATCATTAATAACGGACGTCATGAGAAATCTGAATAATTTTGGCGCTGTAAAAATTAAGAAATAAATTGTTTGCTCATTCATATAGAATTTCTTAATATTATTTGGATATAAAACGAAAAATGCACGTTTTTCTTGTTTGCTTGGGACATAATATTATGTTTGTTTTAATTTAATTTGACAATTTTAACAACGGCATTGAAAACATTATGGCTTACAAATTAGTATTATCTTTGCGGCAATCCTCTCGAACACTTTAATAGCAATAAAATCGGAATGCCACTCAAATCTGTCCCACTAATAAGGTGCTAACGAGGGTCGTTCGTTTTATGTGATTTTTATTGGTACTTAAGTTAAGGAACCGCTCGATACCTGCAATACAATATCAACGTGCTACTCTACATCATCTACAATCTACATGTCTTATAAGAACTTGTTTGATTTTGTATCGCTCTACATTTTGTCTTTGAAAGTTTGTGCTACATAATATGGCTACATTTAATGTAACGTGACTTCATTAATGTTGAATATTTTATTGGCAATTATTAAATGAGGTCTTATATCTATAAAATATTTTTATGTTTTGTAGATTTTTTCTTAAAATGTAGTGTGCTTACGGAACCAAAGTAATAGAAATTAATGATTATTACGAAGTAAATAAAAATCCTACCTGCAATAGCCATCCAGGGGTAGAATGTGTGGTTTGTGGGTTGATGCTGGACAGGTTGTGCTGAACCTCCGGCTCCTGGTAACGCGCACTGGTTCCCCCAGGGTAAGGCTCGGCCCGGGCTGGAGGACTCGCTGTATCTGGCCTCGGGGGTGCAGGCTGCGGGCCGCACGAGGGCTCCAAGCCCCGTGCCCCAGGCTTCCTTGCCTCCGTATCCATTGGGCTGGTCCGAGCCGGTCTTCGAACAATCTGCCTTAGCGTACTGCTGCTCTCCAGCGTACAGTTTACATGCGGCCGCTACTGATGCATCATAGGGGGAATCCTGCGGCCTCGGCTGGTGCAGCGCGTGAGGCTGGGCGTAGGTCAGGCCCAGGGGGAACCCGCGGTACTGGTCGCCGCCCCCACCGCCCTGGTGCACGCCGTGCGCCCCGTAGAAGCCGCCCTGCTCGAAGTAGGAGTTCATTCTGATCGGTCACTAGCACGTACGTCACTCAGTTAGGAATCACTTATGTCATCGCGCCCCCCGCGCCGAGATAACACGACTCGCTCAGTATCGAGTGGATGCCGACTTTATTAATTTTATTGCCCAATAAAACGTCACTGAAGCGTCATAATGCTTCCTCGGCGATAAAGGCCGATAGACGTGTTTACTTTTTACGATTATTTTATGAGGCGGGATCGCGTGCCGCGGATTTTACGACAGTTTAAACGGTCCGGTCGGGTCGTGGTGTCACGTGCGAGTGCGAGATACGGGTGTTTCGGACATGTGGACGAGTCGAGCGAAGTTTGCGGGCGCGGTGGCGGGTCGCGGGCGAGTGTGTGCGACCGGCGCGGCTTGCCTCACGCAGTCTACTGAGAGCTGGTCCCGCGACACGCGCGCCGCCCCGCGCGCCGCCTGTGATACCGACACACGACTGTTCCGTCCCCTTTTTGCTAATCACTATAAATATTATCAGTCACGCTCTTTTCCCTTCTTATCACTCCTCCGACCACGTGGTTAACCCGGAGGACTCACCTCCCAAATTTTAAATTGGACCTCCTAACTCTGCCCCCTATGTATCTAGTCTCTATTATTTATTTTGTCCGAGTTAAATGATAAAAAATATATATTTCTGACTTAAAATTTCCGTAATATGCGACGTATTAAATACAAAACCTTATTCAATTTGAGGTGTACCAAATTGACAAAAAAGGTCGCCCAAAACCGAACAATGGAACAATAATGACTTCTGCCACTGAAAGTCAAGAAGCGAAGCCGTAATCTCATAAACGTACAATTAGTGAAACGGGCCAGTAAAGAAAAGATTTTACAACCACTTCTCGGTCGGGCCACAATGAGCTCGCAGTATCGTAACAAGGTGCTGAATAGAGTGAGAAGTCGTAAAGATGATTATTATTTCTTCTACTACCTGTTTTTACGGGCGCTACGTCCGTCGCGTTCGCGCTTATTGGGTGGCGGGCGGTGCGAGCGGGACGGAGCACCTCGATAGAGCGCGTATCGTAATGAGTACAGCGCGATAATTATAGCCGTCCCTGTCTGGCGCAATGTGGCGCGTGCAGTGGAAGACGCACTATCGATGGGTAAACAAAAGCGCATTACCACAGCAGTCGGTGCGTCCAAATGAAGTCATCAAACGAATGAATGGCTCTACGTAGAGCGGCCTACCCTGGTCCCTGCGACACGCTCGCATTTTTATTATACTTACCTCTTTAAACTGATATAAAGGGGAGCCTGAAGTAGCCAGTAGCCACTTACATTGATCATAAAATAAATAAAATTTATATTGAGGAAATAAAACCCTTTGTGGTTGTGGGAGTGCGAGTGTAGTATATTATTTTAAATGTATTAAATATGTATTACGTTTAATATATTTTATACTCGTAATTTGGTCATCATCATATTCTTACCTTCAATATTTATACTTTGGTCATCATTATATTCTTTGTAATTGAAATTTTAAAAAATAATAAGGTAAGTATTTTTTAAACTAATAAAAAGTCTATTTCTTTCTTTGCAAAGGCCTTTTTTAAAATATGCTCGTTGATATTGTAATAATTTAATTGTAATAAATTATCACATTTGGTGCTAAATATTTTTAAAATATCGACCTAGTTTAATAATTATTATGGACTTTCGTACTCTATTATCTACGATCAATCGTATATATCCAGTGTTGAACAAAATTTAGGTAGAGCATATAATTAATGCTCTAATACCTCTATAGTAAGAGTCACAACTCACATACGGTACTTACTATTTGAGTTGTGACTCTTACTTTAAATCTTTAGATGGGAATAGGAAATCTACCAATTTGATTTGGCGACTTGACGAATTTGACCAACAATAACTTACTTATTATTCTATTTAAAATTATACTATTATATAAAGTAAAATTATTAACACTAATAAGCAACATTCTACACAAACTAAACATGTAACACACTCAGTTGTTAGGTACCAGATTATTATGATTATGATCGGATTGAATAAAACTTACCTATCCACTAGAAAATTCTAAAAATAAAATCTCTTCTCTTCCTAAATCTGCACCATTTCCGTCACTTCAAACGAACTGTTTCTAATTTTATCGTCAGAATTCCAGTTACTCTAGAGTCTAGACGTTAGCGCTAATGATTCCTTTTCACATGTTTACAGGCAATTTCTATCAGCTATGCCTATTATAACTATAACATTAACATATTTGCATGCAAATGTTACGCTGTTAATCGATTTTTTCGCGTTAGTTCTGGTTTTCGTCTATTTATCAATGCTTTTTCAAATGTAGAACTGCATTCGTTACCTGAAAAGAAAGAAAATTTCGTGAATATTTTTATCGAAATAAAAGTTAAAATAATATTTTAATATTAAAATTATTTATGGTAAATATGCCTTGCTAATGCTAGAGCATTGCTAATTTGCGTGTTAGCGTTAATTTCAAGAATGTATCTTGTTAGTGTTAATCAGATACAACACGTCAAAAAAATTTGTTGAAATTATCACCTCATTCGATATGAAAAACCTTAATTCTGTTACACAAAAATATGCAATGACAAATTAAAAAAGATTTGAAGACAAAAATATAAAAGGTCGGTACCTATAAAACTAATATTATTATAATGATTAAGATAGAGACATCATAATATAAGTAAGTATATTATGGAAAAACACGTAATATTGCAATAATAGTTCTTCCACGTTTCGTTTTAAATCTTATTAGATTCTTATTTCTAACACATGGACCAGTGGCGAAGGCAGAAAGATTTTTCAGAGAAAAACCTAAGAATTTTAATTTTCAAAGTAGGTACTTTGTTTCTCACTCAATATAACTAAGAAGTTAAAAATAAAATAAATATTTTAAAGGTGGGGTAAACTTAGATTTCGTCGTTGATCACTAAAGTAAAAATGTTATAAGATGATGTCTTAAATAAAAATTAAATAACTATAGTAAGAACTAATAAATTAATAATATAATGTCGCTATAGCTATAGAATTAATCTATTTAAAAATAAATGACCCTGTTGGCATGGTGGCAACTATTCTTCGTTCTAAAATCGAATCACATCAAGGGCAAACAAAATTATATTTACATTATAAATGTGAGAAATAAAATGTTTTTAACAAGACTGTTTCATTTCAACACCTTGCTTTACATAAAAAAATCATAATATATTAAAAATTTTACTCGCTTTTTTTAATCTCGTTTTTTTCCTTAGTTTGTGAGCCGTGGCACAGCTTTAAGTCTATCGAACTGCAAACCGATAATAAAGAAATTACTGGTAAGATGTATTCGACGCGCGGTGCCAAGGACTTGCGAGCAAAAACTAATAAATCGATCTAAATAGTAGCTCCATCATAACAGTCTATTAAGACCGCGATATCAATCACACAACAAGACGATAAAAAGGAAAATTACAGTCATAACGGACGAAGCAGACATGGTGGCGCTATATCTTTATCTTAAGTCAATAATGGTATTAACGAACCACGTGTTTCGCCATAAACTTTGGAATTTATCCTCGCTCGGGGCGTGTACAGGGCCGGATCTACCATATGGCCTCTTGGGCTTAAGCCTAGGGCCCCAAAACTTCAAGGAGCGCTAAGTCAAGTTAATGTCAAAAATAAACGATAATGCGGAAGAAATAACAATACACACTATTATTTTTGAAACAGATATTTACTTGTGAATCCTACGATCAATCAAAGTTTAATTCATTTATTTCAAGTTTACGTTAAGTTTTTGGAACTTCGAACTGATAGTTCAAATCAAAAATGTTATAGACCGAAATACTCTCTAAACAGGTAAGAACGAGCAGTTGAGAATATTAGCAACTGTCACTTTAGGACAGGGGTCACCAAATGGCGGACCGCGGTCCGCATCCGGACCGCCGACCCATTGAGTGCGGACCGAGCATATTCGAAGATGATCTTCGTTCATCTTAGGACTTCAACATCTCCAGGATTTAATGTCAATATCTATAGCTTGCACCAATATTTCACTCCAAACTTCAGAGAGATAATTAGCTACAAAAAAGGTTACTTTTCTCATTGATATCTAAAAAATACCTTTGTAATTTCCGTAATTACCTTTGTGTATTTTTTTTTTATATTAAATGTGTGGACCGCGAAGGCCATTTCATATCTTAAAAGTTAAAACGGACCCCGAGCGAAACTAATTGGTAACCCCTGCTTTTGGAGGTATCAAGATTCAAGTGTTAAGGCCCACCCTGGTTTAAATGTAGCCCTATTAGTAGTAATATAGCTTGGCCCCAGGGCCCCCTAAACTCACGCTCCGGCCCTGGCATACGAAATCTGAGCGGCGTTTGAGTACAAACGGTGTAATTCACTTGACGTTTACGAGCTGTAGTGGCAGTAAAAATGGCGTTTACGGCCCGCACGAGCGCCCGCGCAGCTGTTCGCTGATAAGTGTTAGAAAAACGTCTTATCTGCTTTTTTGCATGTCGCACTTATGACCTTTTTGCTTTGAAAAAGTTTTAGTGTGATAAAAATATTCTCACACTATAATATTGCGTAATTTAATTTGCATTATGCAGTATTCTGAATACAAATTATCACAATAAAATAATTTAACAATGTTTTTTACTTCTCTCCTTTGCATCTACGGTGTCTACGCCGTAGCTCGTAGCACGTAGCACGTAGCTTAATCCGTAGGGCGTAGACCATAGTTTTTTTGAGCCTTTGCTGTCCCATTGCTGGGCTAAGGGCCCAAGGTCTTCTGTTTCTCACGTTCTAGCGCTACGGTGGCCTGGATTGTAGGCATCTATCGAGCTCGTCTCGCCATATTTTTCTAAGGTGGGTCGGCATTATAAAATATTATGCAACATTATACTATCGGAAAATTTGGTCGCGTTCCGTCAAACCCATCCGACTGATCACAATTCACAGCTAACATTGAATTGACATAAGCCGACCAAATGACGTAGGCCCGTCAATTACCTAGGAATCAATTTCATCGATGGTACATGTAGAGAATTACTATATTATAGGTTTGTCAACTATAACTCAATTTCTCTGATGATACCTAAAAACGTCCAGAATCAAATTTAATAAGTCATAAAATATTCATTTTTAACTGCTACGTAACCAAAACTATGGATAATGGACCACACACCGCCGCTCAGGTTGCGAGTACAGTCCACATTTCAGTTGAGCATTTTCAACCTTATCATTAAGGCATAAGGTCGAAGTGGTACATAGAATCTGGTGGCAGTACAGTCATTGAAACCCCGCCAAGGTTGCCTGCCAACTTCCGAGTCGCATACCAGTTCAGCTCCGATTGTATTTTAATTATAAACATGATTGATATGAGACGAACTGACGGACAAGATCATATTTATTATTATCTTGATATGCCAATTGCCAGCCAGATAATGAAAATAATTTATTTTGTTTGTTCTCTAAGTCTAAGATGGCGAAATCTAGTGAATCGTTCGAGGTTTTAAAAGAAGTTCCTCCACAGTAACGCCTAATAATTTTCTTGATTTATATTTCAACAAATGACATACCTTTTTTTTTTTTATTTTTTTTTTTAGTCGGGAAATGCCATTATGCATCCCCGGCAGTGCTGGGGAAGACAACCGGGGTATGTGGGACTCGCTGCGGCCGAACAAATGACATACCTATCTAATACTGAACATAATTATTATTATGATACACATTGATCTGACATAATATTATTATTGTGGCCGTTGTACGACGTTGCCACAATAGACATAACGACGTTGCAGTTGTTAAACTTCATAGAGTAAAAGGCAGGGAGCAGCCAGACCTTTCGTCATTTTATAAAAGCTGAAGATTTTTCTATATATGACACATGTACCCTATCCAGTAGCGGTAGCACGGCGACCAGCGGAAATGCGAAAATATGGACAAACTGTGGAAATAAACCTAAGGTGCCGTTCTGATCTTTTTTCGTTCCGAAAAATTCAATTAAAATGCCACTTTATGACACACTATAGTATATGTCATAATGTAGGATATTATTTGAATTTTTAGAACTATAGTCTGTCATAAAGTGGTTTTTTAATTGAATTATTCGGAACAAAAAAAGATCGGAACGTCACCTTAAGTTTATCTCCACAGTTTGTGACTATAGTCTGTCATAAAGTGGCATTTTAATTGAATTTTTCGGAACGAAAAAAGATCGGAACGGCACCTTAGGTTTATTTCCACAGTTTGTCCATACTTTTGCATTTCCGCTGGTCGCCGTGCTAGCACTACAGGTAAGAACAAGCAGCAACTGTGGAGTTTGAGTCGCTGTCATTTTAGGAGGTATCATGTGCTGAAGGTTTATCTACTTTTTATTTTTGTTAAATTATACAGCTTAATTTTTTATCTTACTTTCTTCAGGATAGATCTAGCAATCTCGTCTTCCACTGCTGACAAGATGTTACACTAATGTCAGCTGCTTGCTACTGACATCCCAATAACAATAGGACCGCCAGACGAAGGTCTAGCTGCCGCTGGCCATTATGAAACACTGAAAGTGACTGTTTTATACCTGCTGTATTTCGTACGCATCCTTGGTCTTGTTGACAAAAGAATAATATAATATTATCAAATAATAATAATTGATAATATTATCACAATAAAACTTTTCTTATTCGAGAAGATACTCAAGAACTTTTACCCATAAGACTTTTTCAGATATCAACTCAGATGCTGCGAAGGAAGATATCGTGAGTAAGCCTGCTCATCGTTGGAACTTGGTTCTAGGCGTAGGCCTCTCCTATGGACAAGAATCTTTCCTGGAATATCTTTGCGTGGTGCATGGTGGTGGTGTGGCGGTGGCGTGGTGGTGGTGTGGCAGCGTGGGTCCTCATCTGCCTATACTAAATATGAATTCATTTCTCTGATTACTCTAAGTACTAATCTATGATTGTTAGTTGTTAATTGCAAAACCAAAAATTTTAAGTTTGTACTTTTACCGCCAAACTTAAGTACCTACCTACTCCATTATTAGAGTCATTTGCCATTAAGTAAAGTTTAAATACAGGAGAATGTAACTAAGACGTACTTATTTTATATCAGACTGAGTCAGAAATCGGAACTCAGAACTAGGGTTGCCATCCGTCCGGATTTCCCCGGATTTGTCCTAGTTTGAGGGTCGACCGGGGTGCGTCCGGCCGGGTTTTTGAAAAGTGTCCGGTTGAAATCCGGACACTTTTGCTGAGAGAAATCCAACTTTTTAACCAGGCAGTAATTAACGAAAGAAAAACTCGCTAAGCATACACACGGTTTCTAGCACGGACTAGAGTTAGTCAGATTTTTACAAAATATTCTTGTTGGAAAAGCAAAAATTGCCAAGACGTTATCGGAAATACTGTTTAAGAGGTGTCCGGGGAAATAACCACATTTCGGCCAAATGTCCGGGAATTTTGTCGTGCCTGACCGGCGAAGGGAATTTGGGTGATGGCAACCCTACTCAGAACCAAAATGGGCGATTCATACAATAAGCATTATCTATTATGCAACTGATATATAAATACTTTTTTTTTTTGCGAATTTAACAAGATTAAGATTATAATATTATTGTGTTAAATGAATTTAATAAAACAAAGTAATAATACTTTAGGGTGTTTACTATGCATCCCTAAATTATAGGTAGAGTTCACTGTGAAAGTATCAGCTCTGATTTCTGGAAGAGTTATCTTTGTCACAATTTTAATGCCCGCGCCATCTAGTATGAAGATGGTGCATTAATTTATGGCCTAGTCTGCTAAGAGAAATCGCAGGTCATTTCGCTGTCTTTGACCTTCATTTCATACTTTTATAGGGACTGTTGTTATAATATTTAACTATCAGGTTTTATCTACTTTAAATGTACTGTAAAATATTAAATTAAACCGATAACTAAGAAAACACGTCAAAATATTACTCAAATTGCTAATTAATCATTATAACAGCTTAAGTTAAAGCAATGAATTTCACATTCATTACACTTTATCGCGTGCTAAAACTATTTGCATACAAAAAGTAGCATAAACGTCAATATTAAACACGATAACAACATCGTAAAAGCGGGTTTTATTACTTTATTCATCATTCGACAATATAAATTCACCTAGACACTTGTTAATCATAAAATAAATCTTATTACACAGTAAAATTATGTTTAAATTGACGACAAGCGTTTTATTTTCGTCATAACAATAAAATTTATTTTTACGAGCGCTCCGAACATCAATGAAATCACGCCATCTGTGGTGAATGCTCTGAACTATAATGCCAGCGACCTTACGTCTTAACAAGATACGCTTTGCGCTTAATTTATTTCACGCTCGCTCTGTAAACTGTACCTGCAGAAATTATAATGTTATTTTAGTTATATTATTCTTACTTATGGGTTATTAAAATATGTAGAGTAATTATTTTTAAAGCTTACGAACCCCTGGTCCCCTGCCCTGTGCCTACGTTAACTATTTTATTATCTGATAAGTGACAACGGTGAACAAGATTTTATTTAGTACGGGACCCTAGAACAATTTTTTTATTACTATCAAGCTAATTTTTTGTGAGTAGCTTCATTTTGATAAGACTAACAACATTTTTATTTGCGAAAAATCCCCAAAGTGGTAGCTAACAGAGATAGAAAGAATTTCTTACCTTGAATTGATGGTCCTAAAATATGGATTGTTTTATTTGTAGGACAATGTTACTCTTAAATTATATGACTATTAAATCAGCTCGTTAGGGTTCCGTTATAGGGTTCTGTCAAAAATCAACAAAACTTGGTTGACTACTGAACCCTAAAACGGAACCCTAATGAGCTGATTTTTTGTACATCGATAGGTTTTAATAGTCATATAATTTAAAGAGCAACATTGTCCTACAAATGTTATTGAATAAAAAATATGATATTTCATTATACGTAGGTATAATTCATAAATTATTGTTAAAAATATTTATAAATATCTGGTATTTATATTGGAATTGTGAATTCCAATATAAATACCAGAAAACTAGCAAGACTTTTTATAAAATATGCCCAGATATTGTTAAATAGCCGGTCGCCGGAAAACAAAAAAAAATAATGTCCAAAATATTTTTGTTTTTTGTCAAAATTATTTTTTATTGATCAAGAAAGCAAATATATGGGAAAAGAGTATGGGCAAATTTGTATGGAGCGTGGGCTATCCGCGGCCAACAACAATTCTAACATAATATTATATTCATACTTAGGAGTCCTACAATTACAGTGTAGAAATCTCATCGCCGAAATATACTATAAAATCGGATAAAATACATTTTTATTTTCCAAGATTATATGCATAATCTTATATAAAGTATCTTAGCTTATGTTTAGAGTAAAAGCAGGAAGATAAGGTGAAAGGTTTTTATAAGGAGGACCAGTGTTTATTAGTACTTCTCGTGTTCAATAATAGCACTTAATTCCGCTGCTGGTAACCTAACCTAAACCTTTTTTTTTATGATGCGCAGGGAAAACCGATAATGGGTCCACCGGGTTGGGTATGTGCCTCAGTTAAGCTGAAGCTCTCCGGGGGTATGTGAGACTCTTACTCACTAAAACCACCTGCGGTTGCCTTCAGCCGTATAAAGGAGGCATGTTCCATATCTTACAAACACAGGACTTTCTCCACGACCGGCCAGTCTACCTCAAAAGGACCGGACTGCCACCAAAAGTAAGGGAACGCTTAGGCAAATTAAAGCGTTCCCCTCGGCGCCGGGACTAGCTAAGCCGGGCAGGTACCCATCCTGACCTGGAGCTCCGTGGGACGAGAGTTATTGGAGGTTTGCATAGCGACGCTTCCGCACTCCCGTCCTACGCCAGCGGAGCGGAAGAGAGGACCTGTCATCCTCTCTATTAAGCTCCGCGGTCTCTTTCTGCGAGATGACATACTCGCAGAAAGAGATCGACGCCTGCCATGCCTCATCGCTCTCGAGCATGCAGCGCACCATGCTCGGAAGCGCCTAGCACTGCCACAAGATCGTAGCGCTGCACGGCCCAACGATCGCACACCTCGAGGGTGTGCTGGGCCGTGTCCTCTGCAGCGCCACAGTCGTGGTAGGCTGGCATAGGCTCCCTCCTGGCGACCTTACACAGGTACGCACCGAAACAACCGGTGTCCGGTGAGCACCTGTGTAAGGCGGAAGGTGAGGGGTTTTCTCTTGCGGCGTGGATGCGTAACTAACCTAACGTAACCGGACACAGGGCCTCAGCAGTACGTTGACCGTACTGAGCCAGCGCCAGAACCTCATCCCACAGCAGCAGCAGCAGCAGTGGAGCAGCCATTCCTCCCACGTCAGCGACTCACTGAAGAGTGACCTCCTCTCTAAAGTGAAGAGGTGCATCTCGGCGATGACCGGCACCACGAGCTCCCACGGGGGATCTCCAGCCAGGACACTGGCTGCCACCCAGGAGACTGTACGGTAGTCCCGAATTACCCTCACCGCTATGACCCGCTGCGCCTTCCGCAGCTGGACTTTGTTCCTAACGGTGAGGGAATCCGCTTAAATTGGGGCCCCGTACAGAGTTATACTCAGGCAGACTCCGGAGTATAGGCGCCTGCAGGCTTCGCTGGCCCCCCTATGTTCGGAAGGAGCCGGGCCAGCGCTGATGCCACCCTCACGACCTTCGGTCCCAACTGTTCGAAATGAGGACCGAAGGTCCAGGATGAGCCCAAGACATTTCAGTGTCGGGCTCACCCTGACTGACTCCGGTCTGAAGTCGTGTAACCTTTCCTACTGGGAACCTAACCTAAACCTTTTTTTTTTTTGATGCGCAGGGGAAACCCATTTTACCCCTACCCCAACCCCTAATCTAAACCTAACCTAAACCAGAGTAGACAGAATTATAGAGTATACTGACTTAGAACTGTGGTTGAAATTTTTAAGTTTGACGTATTATGACAAAAGTCATCGCTAGGGTCGTTACGTACAAATTTAGTTGTTGTTTATATTTTGGCACATGCAAAGAAAACTGTCAGAATTCAATTTCAAAATCTTCATTTTAAAAATAAATTATTTCAGCCAGCGCGCCAGCACTTAACTTATCCTGGCAAAACCCGAAAGAAATGACAGGTATTAATACACGTCCGTCTCTTAACAGTCGAAGTACTGGTAGTTATGTCTATTGTGCCTAAACCTAACCTAAACCTAACCTAAACCTAAACCTAACCTAAACCTAACCTAACCTAAATCTAACCTAAACCTAACCTAAACCTAACCTAAAACTAACCTAAACCTAATCTAAACCTAACCTAAACCTACCCTAAACCTAACCTAAGCCTAACTAAACCTAACCTAAACCTAACCTAAACCTAACCTAAACCTAACCTAAACCTAACCTAAACCTAACCTAAACCTAACCTAAACCTAACCTAACCTAACCGAGATACCAGACTACACTTATACCAGTCTGTGTAAGCAAAGGTACGCAGTGTGCGCAGCAGCACAAACTGGTTTTATTGTATTGATTGATTTGAAAGTTTAGAATGATGCAGTAGCATTTAGGTTAACATAAATAATTTAATTATTTATTTATTTATTGGGAACAACAGCAGCCGTCATTTATATAATATCACTAACACTTGTATAGCTAATAGGTATTATTACTAAAACTATATTAAGGCAGTAAAAGCTATACTAACAATAGGAAATAGAGCCAATTACAGTTGTTCACTTATTACCGACTTATATAGGTAATAATTTTTTTGAAGAAAAAATAATAATAAATAATATAAAGCAATATTGTTCTATGCGATCACATTATTTCGGATTCAATTATTTTCTAAACTAAATGGAATACAATAACACGTCAAAAGGAAATGTTGTTTCTAAATATCAGTACTTTCATTTGACACTAATTTCATCAGTGGCCACCGATAGCCCAATGTGCCCATACTCCTTTAAAAAAGTTTATAAGTAAGTAAATTGAATATTTATTAAAATGATTTTTTTTTTTCAGTTTTAATGCATATAATTGACTATGAGGTAAATGATCTTATAGTTTTATACCAATAAAATTGAATAGGTAGCTGTAGTTGAAAATGTACACAAATAATAATAATAATTATAGTTGTCTGATTAAAGATTCCAGAATCATAAAATTGAAGATTTTCATACCTATGTTAAATTGATATTTATTACACTGTTTATTACGTAGAACTATCTTAATATATTTATTTAAATAATATTTTATATCATGTACGTTGTTTTATAGATTTTGTTGTAAGTATGTATTACAAAAAGCCAAAAAAAAATTACTTAATAAAATATTTTTAACACTTTTTTACTTGAAACTATATTTCAATTGCGTACAGACAACAGCTTATTTTTATTAAAATATTACTATCTGTAGTCGTTTTAATTTTAAATTAAGAATATCTTAGATATAGATTCATAAAACTATCCGACGCTTCTAGTCGCTACAAAATAAAGATACTAAATAAAGTGTCCCCACGCTCTCTCATTCCGCACTACATTAAAACGATACTAACTTAGCATAATTGTCTCATTCACGCACATTTAACTGCCACAATACTGCCTCGATCCGTCCCGCTCGCACCCAATCGTCAAAATGGCCTCCAAACGAGATATTTTGAAGGAACGCTGCTGTCGACTTTTGTTGCTTGTAATGGGCGGAGCAAGTATTCTCAGGCACGTATTTCGTCATTTGGTTTGATTTAATTTTTTATTTTTGTTGAATGATAATAATTTAGGTATTATATTTTTTTTGATTTATTATATTTTGAAAAAGATATCAAAACATTTGAAAAATTGTTGTGATTATATTAAAAATACAAATGTTATTAAAACTGTACTTACTTAATATTAATAATGATCAAGAATCGCTATAGCTAGACCTCTGAAATTTTCACAGTTTGTGTATATCTGTTGCCGCTATAACAACAAATACTAAAAACAAAATAAATTAAATATTTAAGGAGGGCTCCCATACAACAAATGTGATTTTTTGCTACATTTTGCTCGTAATCAATAATGGTAACAGCAGTAGCTTTGAAATGTTCACAAAATTCTTAATTGTACATATTTGTAATTTAATAATTAATTATAAAATAAATATTTTAGGGGGGCTCCCATACAAAAATCACAATTTTTGTTTACTTTCGCTCTATGCCGGTACGGAACCATTCTTACGCGAGTCGAACTCGCACTTGGCCGATTATTTATCTACGCATTGCTCTTTTTAATGCTCTCCGCTAGTAGATGATTATTACTTTATTAGTTTGAGTGCGACATCTTTGAACGTATATTTATTATATATACAACAAAAATTGTTAAGTATTTTAATGTGAAGTTAACAAAAAAAAATCACAAAATAAAAATAAAACGTACAGTGAAATAGCAAATTGACATATTTGAACAAAAAAGCTAAAAAAGACATTAACAAAATGAGTGTCTTTGCTTCTTATTTAAAGATAGGTACTATTCGCAAACTCTAGGATCAAAACGGAAAAAAATTTCTCATACCAAAAATAAAAATTAAACAATAATAATATTATGTGTGTATATGTTGTCTGTAAACCAACAAAAAAATATTTTTTATTTTGCAAAATGAACATTAATTTCACACATAATATATTTTTCTTCTCTTGTATGACAATTACTTTTTCGTTCAAAATAATTACATCCATACTTCCATACTAATATTATAAATGCAAAAGTATGTCTTTCTCAGTATGTCTGTTACCTTTTTACGCTCAAACTGCTGAATCGATTTAAGTGAAATTTGATATGGAAATGAAATGAAAATGAAAAAATGAAAATATACTTTATTGTGCACAATCACATATTTTACAATACCACACACATCAAATAAAAACACATAAAATGACGAGAGTACACAAAGGCGGCCTTATTACTAAATCGCAATTTCTTCCAGACAACCTTTTAAAGAAAGGAACAAAATTGCTGGAGAAAGGGTGTTGTGCTTAAAGAATAACTATAATAAAAAAATAAAACATAAAAAACGTAACATTAAAAAATTACCTATAAATACTTACTATCCTATATATAATATAATAAATACATGTATAATACATATAAGTACAATACTATATACAAAATATAATAAAATAAATTTTTTATCATTTTTTTTTTTTTTTTTTATGAAATAAGGGGGCAAACGAGCAAACGGGTCACCTGATGGAAATCAACTTCCGTCGCCCATGGACACTCGCAGCATCAGAAGAGCTGCAAGTGCGTCGCCGACCTTTTAAGAGGAAATAGGGTAATAGTTGAGGGTAGGGAAGGGAATAGGGTAGGGGTTAGGGGATTGGGCCTCCGGTAAACTCACTCACTCGGCGAAACACAGCGCAAGCGCTGTTTCACGCCGGTTTTCTGTGAGAACGTGGTATTTATCCGGTCGAGCCGGCCCATTCGTGCGTGGGAGAGCCATGCTTCGCATGGCTCTCCCACGTATAATACTAATATTATAAATATTAAAAAAAATAAAAAAATAATAATAATAAAATAAAATAAATAAATAAATAATTAAATAACATAAAATATAATTTACGTAACATATTACAGACACATGAAATTATGATAAACAGTTCCAAATAAATTAATGTTATGACATAATATTACGAACACTTATCGAGGTAATATTAATTTAAGGGAGGGCTTGAATGTTTTTAAAGTTTTTGAGATGCTTATTTTGGCAGGGAGGGAGTTCCAAAGTAAAACGGATTGTACGGAATAGGAGTAGTGGAAGTACTTGGTGTGGTGAATGGGGAAATCAAGGAGGAAATTTTTAGAGGAACGCAGCTCATGTCTATCGGAATAACGGAAGTTAAAGATCTCTTTTAGGTATTTAGGACTGTTGGGATCAAATAGGATGGTATAAAGGAAGGAAATTGCGCGGTCATTGCGTCGAAAGCGAATGGGCAACCATTTGAGCTTATTGCGGAACTCAGATACGCGGTCAAACTTGCGCAAGCCAAAGATGAACCTGATTGCCAGATTCTGAAGGAGCTCAAGTTTGTTGAGTTGATCTTCGGTCAAGTTAATGAAGCCGGCATTCGCGTAGTCGAGAACAGAAAGGAACAACGATTCGGCTAGAGCTACTTTGGTAGGAACCGGATGTACATACCGAAGACGCTTCAGGGAATGCCACGTTGAATATATTTTCCTGCTAATCTCTTTCAGTTGCTGGGACCAAGACAGATGCTCATCAAAGTACACGCCAAGATTCTTCACAACCCTACTGTACGGTATTATAACTCCGTCAATAGACACCGATGGTAAAGTACTCCAGTAAATTCTGGATACGAGTCCCTGACTGCCCAGTATTATTAACTGAGATTTAACAGGGTTAATGAGAAGTCCGTTTTCTCTGCTCCAGTCGCATATAGCCGATATGTCTCGGTTAATAATATCTACGGCCGCAGGTAATTCATCCAGAGTTGACTGGGTATAAATTTGCAGATCGTCTGCGTATGAGTGGAAACAGGCAGTAATGAAAAGGGTGATGAAATTTATGAACAACGCAAAGAGTAAAGGGGAAAGGACTCCACCCTGAGGGACACCGACAGTAGTATTAGTCCAATCTGAGAAAGATTCAGAGATTTTAACTCTCTGTCGACGACCCTGAAGGTAACTTCGGAGTAGTTGAATTACAGAGGGCGAGAGGTTAAAAGACGCTAGCAGACCAATAAGAACGTCATGGTCAACAGAGTTGAAAGCGTTACTGAAGTCAAGCAAAGTTAGAACGGTAAGCTTCTTATTGTCCATGCCGATCCGAACGTCATCTGCCACCTTAACCAGAGCCGAAGTGGTACTATGGCCTGTACGAAAGCCAGACTGGTAAGCGCTAAGTAGTTTATTGTCAGTGACATAGTTTGTGAGTTGGTGATGTATGAGTCGCTCTAGGACTTTGGATAGGAAAGGGAGAATTGATATTGGACGGAAATCGGAAACATTTTTAGGTTGGGAGGATTTATGTATGCGGATTTCCAAGTATCAGGAAAGGAGCAAGTTAATATGCAATAATTGAAAATGTGTAAAAGGACTGGTGAAATTATGTCCAGGATCGGGATAATCATTCTGCGACTGATGCCATCATCACCAACGGAATTAGAAGCTATCGTCATGACGTGTCTTTTAACCTCGCTCTCGGTAAACGGGGCAAAACAGAACTGCTCAGAATTGCAAATCGGTATAAGGGAAATTTTATTTAAAGTACGCAGCTTAACATCCGGATCTAAGTTAGGAGAGCTAGTAAAATGTTTATTAATTATGTTGATATCAATATCGCAAGAGTTATCTGAGTCGCGTTGATTCTTTCCGATGCCAAGTGACTTAAGAAACTTCCAGGTTTTTGTGGGGTCACCATTCTCGATCGATGAATGTATAATATGACGGCGTTGAGCATCGCGACATATAGTGTTACACCTATTTCGTAATTTTATATACCTATCGCGATGCTCAGTCGAATTAGTTTTTTTGTATTTGGCTTTAGCTGCATGTTTGGCACTAATAAGGGACTTAATACTATCTGTCAGCCATAGTGCAGGAAGATGTTTAATTCTAACTGGTTTTACAGGAGCATGTTTGTCATATAGGGATTTAAGTAGGCTATTAAACATCTCAACCTTAGTATCAGCTGATTCCGATGCGTACAGTGCTGACCAATCTATATTATGTGTGTCTTCCTTCAAGCTGACCAGATCCATGGAGGAGAAATTACGTTGGAAAAGCATTTTACGTTTAGGTTTAGGCACGCGAATATTATATGCAACATAGATTAGATCATGGTACGAAAACATTTCAGCTGAACTCTGGCCATGTAGGGTTACAGAATTTGGCGATGATACGATGATAAGATCTAACAAGGAGGGACTGCAATCAGGAGAACAGTGTGTTGGATTGAGTGGCAATAAACTTAGGTTGTAGGAGTCCAAAATTGACTGAAGGGCTTTTGTTCTACTATAATTTTTAACTATTATGATTGAATTAATGTAGTCAGGTTTGTGTAACTCAAGGATGTTGTCAAATGATGAAAAGTAGTTATGGTGCATCGATGGACAGTGAAACACACCTAGAAGTAGTTTAGTGGTAAAGGATAAATCAACCTCTACCAGCAAATATTCTAGTGCATCAGGTGGTGGAGGTTGGGCTGACGAGCTGATAACAGTATAAGAGATGTCAGAGCGTAGATAGATCGCCACACCGCCCCGCCTCTTCCAACACGGTCGTTACCAATTAGTTTATAGCCAGGTAGACTGTAACAGGTTGATGGCAAACAAGGTTTAAACCACGTCTCCGATACTAAGATAGCGTCAACATTAACTTGATCAAAGGAAGTCAACATATCTGGATAATGAGCAGGAATACTCTGTGCATTAATATGAACTGCCTTAAAGCAGTTTTTAACAGTGGAGAAGTTATTCAAAATGGTATCTCTAAGTGGGGTTAGTGAACCACTTGAGAGACTCTCGTCACTACATAGTGAGGATACTTAGAGCCCCGGAAAAAGACATAGGATGTACGGTTTTCGCGCAATTAACCAATTTCGGCGCAATGGAATTACAAGCGTCTTCTAGCAACCATTTGCCTAGTAAGCCTCTAAAAATATTTTAAAGTCCATGAAACCAAATCTTGTATATAAATTGTAATACTCGCAAAATTTTTATAAATACTATATTTTAATTGTATTTATATTTTAACAATGATATTGTACTTAAACAGATATGTTACGTCCATACTATTTTCCGGCTTAAATCTCTTCCGAACAATTTTCAAATTCAAAATTGCAGACATTGACAAATTTGACAGATGAGTGAAACAAAAGATACGAAAAACCATTTACGTAAAAGAGACAGTTCTATTTTTAAACGTCGAATCGTATCGCTGTCTCTTTCTTTGCCTGAGCTATGACGAAAATTTGATTTTTTCCAGATTGTTCGAAAAAATAATTGAAAATGTAAATAATCGAGGTATTTATTGCAATCAAGACATGTGGTAAGAGATTCCATATGTTTTGTTTACTTTCGAGTCATAATTGGTACATTTTCGATACACGCACGACGTCATTTTCAATTTATTTGGGTAAGACAAGACGCAGCACATTCGTGACTGCGCTTGATGCAGACTAAACAACAGACGGCCCAATTGGGCCGTATTTGAAGCTTCACAACGCGCGCGGTAGTAACATATCTGGTTTGAGTATTTCATCATTGTATTTTAAGCTAGTAAAAAGTAATAACATTTCATTGACAAGAACTTTGAGCTATTTAGGAACCATTAACATTATTTTTATTAATTTGAATTTTAAAATTTAGCAAGTACCTACTATAGTACCTCGTAGCACAAGGATATAAAATGGATATAAAAATAGAATCTAACTAGTTTCTGCCATATTTTAATTTGTTATTATTTTTACAGATCACTGGAGTACGACCCTGGCACAGAAATTGGATATGGCGACCGATGCCTTCAGTGACGAACGACTTTTATCAGTTTTGTGTTATAAATATAGTTTTAAGTTCATTTATTGATAACTATGAGTAATTAATATATAAGTGATTGACTTTGCGTGCGATAAGTGTTGTGTTGTATAGAAATATGCAATTAAATGATAATAAACTCACTGTTTGTTTCCATGTGCCCGCCATCACGACATGACACTTGCGTCGAGTGTTTTGTCTCTTTCACTCTCACCGCGTGAGATGAAACATCGGTATCACGCGTTCTAAAGTCCGTCGCAGTTTGGTAAAAATATTTTTATTATATTATTTTTTGTTTTGCGTATGTTTTTAATGTATTAAATGTCATAAAAGGTAAGAAAATTTAGCAAGTCGAAATTTTATTACTTACCAACATGTTGGATGTAGGTTGCTCCGTTTAATATTAATGTTTATTTTAATTAGGCGACAGGTGAATAATAAATAAATAGTTAAGTGGGCAGTACCTAATAAGTAACAACTACCAACACCTTTCAATTAAATGTATGATATTTAAGTCAATTACTTGCCTACAAAAAATATATAGGTACATACAATATTATGTAAGTGTCTACAATCTTGTAAGTTGTTAAGAAATGAACGGTACAAATTCTCTTCAAGCCTTAGTCACAGAATTATAAGGCCAACCTATGAAAAAATAGTAAGTATTTACAAAATATGTGATTTAAAAAATCCTGAAAAAAAACCGTTCATCTCAATGAAAAAACTAAAACTTTTAAAACTTTTACTGCCGCGCTCACAGACGATTATTATTATTTACTTAATTGTAATTAAATAAACATTATGAAAAACCTTCATTTAATTACAGTTAAGTTATTAATATAATATTTTGTCTCTGAGTACGGTAGTCCCTTTTAACATCACCATTATCAGCTAATCTAGTCAACTAAAAACCTTTGAGTACTTTTCTTAACAAGTTGTAACCATATTAAAAGTTAAATAACCTGCTCCTTTTTGGAAGTCGTTTAAAATACACATTTTAATTAGATTTTTTTAAATGGCAAGCCATTTTAAAAAATATGATGAAGTTCATAACTGTATTATCTGTTTATACTATATTATGTTTCAGAGATAGATTTAGTTTTTTTGCGTATTTATTTTAGAACAATTACCTACTATATGGTGAAAATTATTTAATTTAACATCCTTTTTGAACATAAGTATTACTTTTTTGTTTCTTGGTTTTGGCCCAAATAGTCTATCCTTTATTAATTTCAACAGGTTTTTTTTTTAATTTAGGACAATATCTTGCATAAAGCAAACCTATAATGAAGGTTTAAGCATGTAGTGTTCTATAATGATATAATATGTAATAAAGGTAATTAATTACATTATCGGAGCTCTGTAGTTTTTCTATTAGTGATTTTTTTAAATTTAAATCTGTTATTTTCAATATCTACACATTTTAAACAATGAGCATCGATTCGGAAACCTTACTTTAAAAAATATGTATATTGATTTTAAATGTAAGTAGGTGCTTAGTGCTTACCAAAGCAGGAACATTAGGTATTCCATTGTTATACGCATAAATATGTCAGCTAAGTTTTAAATAAAACCACTAAATTGGAGGGTGCTAAACCGAATTTCTTCATCGATCATTTGCCATCACCAGTAGACATTTGTTCATCATCAGGCCGCATCGCAGGCAGAAAACGTAAATAAAAATAAATGTTTCGACGGATATGAGTCGGCGCGTGCGCAGCGAGCGTTAGCATTCAGCGCCATGTTTGTTTTTAGGGTTGCCAACTTTTAATATAACAGCAAAAATCTGATATCTAACTCTAAAATGTAGCTTAGATTAGATACATTGAAATAAAAAAATAAACAATGAACTATACAAGCTACTTTTTTATGCGATGAGGACAATCATTGCATAAAATCGATGTATATACTTTTATTATAATATTGTAAAAAGGATCCAATCCTGTTTTACCTGGGCTTTATTTTTGTAAAAATATTATTCTAAAGAAAAACATTCAAAATAATAGTTATGTGACATCCCTAATTAAATACATTAGTAGTTACTTCTTCGTGGTTGGTATTGCGTGATTGTTTTATTAAGTGTTTTAAGATTCATTCTTTACGGCATGTTTTGAAATTTAAATATTTTAAGCATAGTCTATTAATAAGTACCTACTCATATTATATAATATTACTCATACAATTTTGAACATTATATTAATAATAATATAATTTATTGATTCCGATATTATCAACTAGAAGAGATATTGTCAGGTATCAGCCTTTTTTTCCTTACATATTTTCTCTGTTTTAACCAATTAGTAATTACAAATTTTGAATATTTAAAATTAAGAAAAAATATTTTGATTATTTACGTACACACAAAAAATAAACACAATAATAATAATTTTTAAACTAAGGTAACTAAATATATTTTCGCCCGCAGGCTGCAGCTGTTTTATGGAGTAGATATTTAAAATATTTTTAATAACTAGTCTGAAGATTTTCATTTCATAACGTTATAAATTATAATATTGTATTTTAAAATGTAAGCAAATATAACAATATTTGCTTACATTATAAAATTGTAAATTTTTTGTTCAAACATTTTTTTTTTCAAATTAAAAAGTTTAGGATCACATGACACATAGAGCTAAACGCTATCAAACCGAACATAAATCAGAACTCTAAATCAGAACCCACTTCAATTTTATCACATTTATCTTACTAAAAATACAAAGTTTATCCCAGGTTTATCTGCCGTGTAGAGAATAATCTCGAGTCACAATACCACAGATAATATTTATCTAGGTGATATATTTATGTGAACATTGAACAATAACAATGCAGCTTCTTGCAGCTAAGATATCCTTAGATTCACTGGCTGCTTTGAATACATTGCTATCTAACGAATGGGGCAAAATGGATACCAAATTCAAGATACAATGGGGATGCATGTGATAATTTTGTCTATACTATGAGATTTAGAATGGCCGCGTTGTATTAAAATTAATATTATTCCAGATCCCACTGTTACTATTCAGAATTGGAGTCGCTTTATATCAGAGATAAGTTTCTTAGATCGTATCGTAGACATATATTATATTTGGCGCGGTTTTGCGTTGCAATGTATTCCGGAATTAAATTCTCTTGTGCTTTATGTTCTTGAAGTTATAAACGGAAACAATATCTAAGATATCGAAATACTTGACTGCTTGATGAAATGATGGCAGAAGGCAATGATAATATTATAATATAATTCATGGAGACAAATGACAATGAATAGAAAAAATACTAGACTACAGGTACAATAAAATTACCTATTTCGCATATTATGTTAAAAAAGTTACTTCCTTAATTGTCAAAATATGATATTCTAAAAAATAAACCAACAATGTGCCAACAATATTTATTTTTATCTTTTGACTTCTGGTACCAAAATGAACATTATCCTTTAAGAGTATAAAACAATATAATTATTATAAATTGCACTATTTATAAATGTTGTTTTCTAAAGAAAAATAAGTAAATGAAGTGAAATTTAGTTATTGAGGAGTAAATTCGAGTTGGTATCGAAAGAGAAGTTCGTCGGCGGTTGTCACGGCGACGCGGACGGGACGCTGAAAATACCCGGCGGGGGCGTCGCGCTAAAGCTAGGCTTACCAACGTCTAAAATTTTTTTTCGTCCATACTAATATAAATTATTAATATTATAAATGCAAAAGTGAGTCGGCCTGTCTGTCGGTCTGTATCTATCTATAGCTTTGTCCACACTATGCACTTTCATCTTCAATTTTCGTCATCTTCTTTCATTTACTTTTGGCGCATTCATTGTATGCGTCAGTGAACGTATTTATACGTGGGAGAGCCATGCTTCGGCACGAATGGGCCGGCTCGACCGGATAAATACCACGTTCTCACAGAAAACCGGCGTGAAACAGCGCTTGCACTGTGTTTCGCCGAGTGAGTGAGTTTACCGGAGGCCCAATCCCCTACCCTATTCTCTTTCCTACCCTCCCCTATTACCCTATTCCCTCTTAAAAGGCCGGCAACGCACATGCAGCTCTTCTGATGCTGCGAGTGTCCATGGGCGACGGAAGTTGCTTTCCATCAGGTGACCCGTTTGCTCGTTTGCCCCCTTATTTCATTAAAAAAAAAACGCAACGTCAACATTGTCATTTTTGTTCAGTTGCAGTGTCTGTCAGATTATTGTAATATGGGCGACGAGAATATTTTACTGGGTGGAATATGTGCGACTTATGTGGTCATAAGAAATTCCAGTAATATAAGAACCAAGTGAATATTTTGGTTACGGTCAGAGCGCATGCGTCGCGGGCATGCCTCATGTGCGTCGTTGACTGCGCTATAACGCATCCCCTTGATGAACAAAAAAATGCACAGACATAGCTTATTACCTCTTTACTTCTGAACCGCTGAACCGTTGTTGCTGGTTGTGGAGATACTATAAGCCCCGGATAAAGATATAGGTTACTTTTTAATCCGAAAAAATGTACGTTCCTTCATGATAATCGAATTTTAGAGCAACGGAGTTGTCGTCTAGTACGAAATAATAATTGTAACAAATGTGCCAGTGTCTGATTGTCCATTTGAGCAAAATTTATTACGTTGTATCTTTGGTCTCTAACTCTCAAAATAAAAGTATGTATCACCATAGCAAAATTTTGTTTAACAGTAAATATTTTTAATTTCATGTTCTGAAAGTTTCAAAAACTGAAAAAATGATTTCAAAAATAAAATTGATTTTTATTTTTGAAATCATATTTATTTTATTATAATAAGTATGTATCGAGTGACTTTTGCAATGTTTTAGATTTGCACAATTTTTTCTTATCCTAGTACATTACACCATTAAGTTTTGTTAAAAAAAATAAAGGTTACCTTTATTTTTTTTTAACAAAACTTAATGTAAGTATGTATGAAATGACATCTTTTAAAAAATAATATTAAGTAAGTACTTACATAAAAAAAATGTTTCTGCACTGTTTCAGGAAAAAAAATTTAGGATTTTATTTCATTGTAAATTGCCAATAATAAAGATATTGACTATAATTGTAAAGATAAAATATTATTATTATTTTCACACCTACCGATGCCACATAGCTTTAAATATATTATATTATTTTGCATTTATTACATATCATTGCTTCTTTTAGCTATTACAACTAAAACTTAATATTAGATACTACAATATAATGTCTGATTAGTTTTCCTAAATTATCCTAAATCCTAAAAATTAAAAAAAAATCCTAATTCATTTTTTTTCAGGTATTTGATGAATGATGATATTTTTATCTACGTAATATTTAAAAAGTTTGTTATTAACATTTGAATATCACAGTTAAACTTACTTGCTAACAAAATACAAGAAAGTAGCAACTAAATAATACCAAAGCAGGCAGCTGATCAAGGGGACCATTCATCACAAAAAAGCGTGCGATTGGCCCGAGCGCTGCGACTAAAATGTCGGCCATCTTGTGTCACATGTGAGCCCAGCGTCCCCTCCTAGCGGGAGAGGGAGAACCGGGACGACCGATATCTCTGACCCCTGCTCACACTGATCTGAACTCTATGGTTATAACAATAAAGGTTATTGGGGTGTCAAGTTGTATAGGTTTTATTATACGGGCTGTTTATGTAGCCGAAACGGCCGCTTCATACGCTGATGGCGTCGCGGCCATCACGTTCATTATTATCGGTCGATTCAAGACGTTTACTAACCTCTGCCATCTTAGGTCTGGATTGATTAATTTAGACGGATTTTCTTCTTGTTTTCTTTGAATAGGAAGAGAGCTCTATCAGTAATAGAACTCTATTATTTACTAAGTAGATACCAGTTACTATATTTTAAACTGGTACGAAAATATCTAGTAGTTAATATTTATATTCGTTAGTTCAGTGCTTATTAATTAAAATTTTCCTGTGATTTTCATTGCTTATGAGGAAGTTTCTCTACTGCTTATTAAGTTGACACAAGTTACTACTTAAGATGGTACTTATTGGTGGTTGGTAAATGGTAACTGCCAACTGGTGTTTGGTGGTAGTAATACTTGCCAATTAATATTAAGCTTTAAGACTGTATAAGACTGTATAATATATTGACGACCTCTGTGGCTCAGTGGTGAGCGCGTTGGTAGCTCAAGCCGGGGGTCGCGGGTTCGGATCCCGCCGACGGAACAAAAAATTTTCAAAGTTCCTGGGTCATGGATGTGTATTAAATATGTGTATCATATAATAAAAATCTTAAATATGTGTATAGTATAAAAAGTATTAAATATTATATATCCGTTGTCTGGTACCTGTAACACAAGTCCTTCAGGTACTTAGCACGGGGCCAGACTGACGTGGTGTGAAGCGTCCATAGATATTATTATAATATCAATAATATGCTAAATTCCTTTTATTGAACTTCAATGGTTATTAATTATTATGATTCAATATAAACATAACTGGTAAACTTTCCTCACAAAATAAGCATAAATAAACACAAAAATGTTGTTAAACAAAATAAATATCAATTTATAGTTAGGTTTGCAAGCGAACTCTACATTACGGGGCCACAGGCCATTTTGGTTTTTGGCCAAACCCGAACCCGCTGCGCGCACAATTACCCATCCTTATTAAATTTATACAAGATGTAGTTAACATTTCAGTTGTTTAATTATTCGGAATTTTGGCCATCCTAACCGCGAATGGCCGGACTCCGCCAAATGGAATGGCCATTGTGAGCTCTATAAATGTGTAGAGCTTTTTAAGTTTCAATTTTACTAGAATAGTAACGTTAATGTCGGTGTATACTGTATATTTTGGGTAGGAATTTTTCCCATTTTTTCTGTTATAGTTCTTTGATAACATTAGTAGGTTATATTAAAAAATCTGAATTTTCAAATTACCGTACTGAAAGTACAAAAAACTATAATAGTATCGTTTACGGTTAAATAGTCTCCACACACCGAAATTGCAATATTTTATGTAGGCTAATATTTAACCTATATTGATTAAAAAAATACTGGCAATTAGATAAAAAAAAATATAGTGCATAAAAAATAAAACATTTTTTGTCCTGCTCCCGCTAATAGGCTTGTAACTGTTGTTGAGACGTTCCGCGTTTTATGTTATGAGTGCGTCGTAAAATAAAAGTGCATCAGAATGGGCCTCCCGTTTGCATTGTCCGCTCTCGATAACCCGACGAAGTGATAAAGTCGCGTCGGCGAATGTAGAGCCGTAGCGTAGAGCGCCGTCTCAACTCCGCCGTGCAGCCAGGGTTCCTTTACGATTATTTAGTCGTAAAAATCAAAGTTATAGGCTATTTACACCCGTAACTGTATGTTAATCTTTGTTTTACGAGTATGCGGTTGATTATTATTTAATCTTCAATCATTTATCGCCCGAGACGCTTAACAGGTTTAGATATTATATAAACGATCTCAATTTGCTTAAATAATATTTATTTTTATTGAATAAAAGCGTACGACGAAGATTTTATTTCAGGTTTTTGTAAATATATGAAGTTTAATGTCGAATTACTCATTGGTAAAAAATGTAGACTATAAAACATAGCGCACATGTTGGTTTTTATCAAGATAATGTTAGTTTATATTTGAAAATAAATAAGTTCCTTAAATTACGTCGTAACTCGTATAGTTTCTTTGTTCGACGTAAGGTGTGACACACATTACCTCTTTCTTATTATTGTCATTATTGTGTATTAATGAGGTAGTATGTAATATCGCATGTAAAAACAAGGCCCGCTATCTCTATTTATCTTTAAGATTGTATAATATTTTATAATGCTGGTTCTAAAATCGGTATCTAGGACTGAAATGGTCCTAGCAGATACAACGGCATTTCCATAATTTCTCGCTGGAATCTCATCGCAACAAAGACATTAAACATGAATGTCAAGACCTAAAACAATATTCTACACATCGTTCGGAGTCTTATAAATTGCATTTACTGCTCAATAATAAATGTCGGATCTGCAGTCTTTCGCCGAGTGAAATAAAACTTTATTTTGAATTAGATAGAGTTTCAATTAGATTGCGTTTTGTCTTTGAGTGCAACGAACAGCATTTTTAATGTGACTGAATTAAGTGCGCCGGCGCAAGTGACTGCAGCGTTTGCGTTGTTGATTCCTAAAGTGTTTTGTAAGTTATTTGATTGAATGTTTTCTATTTTCATCTTGATGCTGTGTTTTGAAATGGTATGCGATTGTCCTAACGATGCAATAATGTGTCCGCATTTTTATAACGTTTAAGTTAAACAGTAGATTTTAAAAGGAATTTAAATTAACATTCGTTAAGTTTAAAAGCTCGTTGGTTGCTAACTCAACAAATTAATCAAGACAAGTTTCAAAGCAATGAGGAAAATCGTTTTAAATTTCATGTGAATGTTAATTTTATAAAATTAATAAAATGTTCTCTTTACTTATACTTACTTGTTACTTACTTTAAATTAAATATAAAATTAATTTTAGTGAATTAAGCAAGATATTGTTATAACTTTATATTGAAAATCCTGTAAAATTTTAAGGGAAAACAAAGATTTGTTTGTTTGTTATATTACTTGTAAAGGGACTTACGATAAATTACGTGTTATAGAGATAGCCATCTACAAGTACAAATCTAGTTTCCGTGTTGGAACTCCAGGCGAGCTTTATCGTCCCCGTCGCCGCAGATACGTCCTTTTACGGTGTCCATAACTCGCCAACTCACAACTATTTCTAACGACTCCGTCGGGAACTCTATCCGTGTACAAACCCCTTTTGTTTATTGTCTGGGGGATATTTGAAAGGGGTTTATAATTTGACATTTTATTTGCGATGCGCGGAATAATATTGGTAAGTTACATTTTGCTTTTTATAAAAAAAATTACAAAATAAAGTTTCATTTGGTTTAGAATTTCGATGATATTCCTGGTTCCATCTTAGGTACCACTAGTTTTCAAAGTCCATGACTTTTTTACCTAGGAAAGATGGACCTAAATTACATGTAATTTTAGTGTTTTAAGATAAAACCTTCGATGTATTTACGGTGAAATCTATATGTAAGTCACGTCGCTCGGTCGTGACAGAGTTTACATCACGAGATAAAATCCGTCTTGAGTCCACTTACGCTTAAAAAGTATCGGCCTCTTAGCACTTAGCGGGCTGATTGAACGATACGCCCGTGATTTAATCCCACTCTTATTTTGTAATGAGCAGACATGTTTACATGTCTTGACCCCTCAAAAATTGACCCCCCGGCTATGCTCTACTGACACCGAAAGTACTCTGTTATAGGTAATTTTCGATAAGGTTAATATTTAAACGAGTAATTTACCTTGTTCATTGATTGATATTTTATATTATATTGAAATATGTAGCATTAACATAGGTAACTAACTAACTACTATTAACGTAGTTTTTAGGTTTATTGTTTACTAACAAAATATGGGTTCAAACAGCCTGAAATAAACGTATTTTATTTTAAAACTGGAATTAAGTTGTCAATGCATATTTTATTTTTTTCAACTCAAGATGCCTTATAATAATATTATATAAATTAAAACATATATTTTTTTTTTATTTTATAATATAATATTTATTTTGTCACACACATATTAAACAGGTTTAGGTTTATACAGGTTTTTACAGTTTCAGTGCAATTATAAAACACAATTAAAATACTTAAGCCTGTAAGCCACTGTATAGAGTTACTTTAGGTATCTAAGTACTTATTACTGAAGTATCTGCAGATTACCTAATATTTGTATCACTATTTATCTAATACATACCAATAAAAGCTCAAAGGTCATCCTTTAGCATTCAGCAGTAAACAGTCGTAACTGAAATAGACTATAGACAGGCATGAGTCATTTCAGCATTAGCGCGATTTCATCAGTTTCCATTACTGAATCACAAAAAGGAGTGTGAACAAGAATAGGATGGCAATAATTTATTCAGAGGTGAGTTATGTACGAGCGGTGGGAGGCGGGGGCCTATCTGCGGACAGACTTACAGCCCGAGATACAGCCGGCTCGGTGACCCGTACTACCATCGACATAAGGACCAATTTATTCCAGCAAATCCGGAGGAATGCAGCCATCTTGTATTTTGTGACGTTAGGTTTTTTTTTTATAAAACTTCTATCCATTGTAAGTTATCCTATGAATAAAATATTTTAAGGTAAAAAAGACATTATTAAAAATGTGTTTACTCTGTACATTTATTGAGCTGGCCTTCTGGCGAAATAAACTGATTGCAAAATAAACAAGTTTAGGTACCGTGTGGTAAATGTTTAACGGCTTATTGTTATTTTTCTGTTTTTGATACTCTAGGAAGTAAGAGATAGTCTAGAATATTAATAAGATACTCTAGAATGGTAAGTCATTAATAGTTGGTATTTATTATATTTACTTACTTAGGTAATTTTTAGTAACTTTTATGGCCAGCCTAGTTATTTTTAAATTTATTGTATAAGTTGAATAATTATTGTATGTTTTATTTGTTAAATAAACTTTTTTGGTAAAAAAAGTAATAAGTACCATTAATACTTAATAACTAATAAGTTAAAATATTATTTCTTGTTTTATTTTAGTAATAATCAATAATGATAATAAAATTTCAGTTACGTAACCTTATGAAAATAAATAATAAAAATTTGTTTTTTAATTAAAAAAAAAAGACAATATTACTCCGAAAATAATTGCTGTGAGTATTACGTATGGACGCAAATCAAAAGTCTAATAAAAATTTGATATTAAGTACTTATTAATGTTTTAAATCGCGATTCGCACCCAATAAACATTTTACACATGTTTTGGTTATTTTTATGTTACGTAAATATAAAAAGAATAATTATTGCATAACAAATATCGTGACAATAAAAATTATTATAATTCTTTTGCAGTAAATAATGTTATCTCAGAGGCGCACAGTGTATGGAGGAGACGAAAAATCGGATTTTTTTTATTTTCTTCAATTTTGAATAGGCATTAATATTATGAATGCAGGAGTAGAACATCCGCGTGTCAATTCGCAATAGTTTTGATGCTACGAGCTACCAAAGTTTAGCATTTTTTTGCGGCCTGGAAGGGAAAAATCCATATTTCTCCAAAACTTTTACGTAACAAATAAAATTTTGTATACCACCTGAAAGCCTAATAAAAAAGGCATATTTCAAGCTTTTTTCCTGATTCGCCGTATTAATATTTTACAAACAATAAAATAATTTTCATTTTTAGCTTTTTTTTTTATTTATCCAAAACTAAACAAAAGATGCAATCGAAAATATCGACAAATTAAAGGTATACAATCATTCTATACACACAAAAAAAATCACCCATGAGATCCGTTTACATAGATTTTAGAAACTCTCTTTTGCTCTCATTGAACATAAAAAAAAAACACTCAAGACTTACCATAATATCGTTTTCCCAATCAATTTCATATTAAAACTCACTTTAACTTCATCCGAGTGGACGCTAGAACGCTTTTTTCGAGACTAAATTGCCTTTAACAGTCGATTCTAACACAAAAGCTGGAGCGTATATTTAACTTCAATAAAACAAAGCAAAAAAAAAACACGAAAACAAAACGGCCAAATCTTTTGTATCGGCCCGCGTTCGCAGAACTTAAAAAACTTAAAGAGATGCCTTTTTTGTTAATTTTAAATAACCCTTGCGCCGAGCAAAGAATTCAAACGCTTTTTAAAGTTTTTAAATGGGTTAGACTATGAAACTGACAAAGGAACACCTTTCTACGCGAATTTGCTAGGAATCCCGCAATGTTTTGGTCGTGTACGTATATTTTATGGCGCTGTAAACCACTAAAACGTACCTCGCTTTAGTGACAAGGTAAAACGTTGTAAGGTTAAAAAACAATGCGTGTAATCACGTCACGTGCAATAAAAGAAAGTCTTTCACTATTGTACAATTCGCACAAAGAAAGTAATAATTGTTTTGAATGTTTTGTCATACCATTAAGGCAGGTGAGTTATGGGTTTACGCTAAAAATTGGCTTTTATCTGATTTTGTAAATCAGTCAACAAAAATTGTTTGTAGTGATCAGTGTCTGTGATTTGGTGTTTAAAATTCGAAGGATGCTAATTTTTATTAAAAAATACAAGGAAATTATTTTGAATTTTTTTATTAATGGTAAGCTGATTTTTATTTGTATTAAAACATTATTTTTAATTAGGTAAAAGATAAAAACAGAGTTTCATCATTAGAGATTAAAAATATTAGGTATGTACTTACTAGTTTTACGAATCGCCTTTAAATTCTAATCAACATTTAAAAATACATTTTTATCAGCCAGAATCCTCTACAAATTTTTCGTAGCTCTATCGAGCTGATAGACGTGCCGCGGGCCAGTGATAAAGTGGCTTATGATATCCCGTGGATAAATTATTTTCGAGTACATTTGCATATCTCGAAGCGCACAGTGTCCAGAGCCACAAAGCCGCCTAATGGGCCGACAATCGGCGCCACATTTCATAATTATCGCCTATTTTGACTGGCCTGTATCGGTAGCTAGGGGCGCACTCCCGATACGGAGTTCACGTTAGACACTTTAAATAAATATTTACCCAACGTTTATACACGGTGTAACAAAACTAAGTAACGATACTTTAGGGTGTCTATGGGGCTCCTATAAAGAGTTCGCTGTGAAAGTAGCAGCGCTGAATGAGTAACTAACAAAAAAAGTTTTGCTCTTTAAGAGCTGCTTCTTTCACAGTGAACTCTATGTAAGGAACACATACACATCCTAAAGTATAATCATATTTTATCACTTAGCTTTGTTGCACCCCGTATAAGGTGTATCAGTAATGTAAATATTACCAATGTCAGACGAGCACACTTTGTGTAGTTATTCACTGTGTTAATATTATATTTTTTATCATTAAGAGCGGTCTTCAAACTTTTCTGTTTATAAAGTAAAAAAATGTATTTAAAGAGTTTTAATAACATTTTATTGTTTGTAAATAGCTGATTTCTCGTGAACCTACCGCACGTCGCACGCTACATCGATTTCAGAGGTCAAAAACTTAAAGTGACATAAGGAGTGTGACCAGTCTTTGGCAATGCGTATGGAAGACGTGTCGGTAAACGTGTTTCGTAGTAAAATTTTAATTATACTTACATAAAAGTAAACATCCTTGGCGTATCTCAAAATGGTAGGAAAGGACAGTTTCAAGAATTTCGTCAAGATTATCTTGATAGATACAACACGAGCGTTTTAAAAACTTTTTTGGTAGTGCCTCTGAGTCACGATCTGTTATTTAGGTCAAGGTATGACATATTTTAGGGCATGCTACTTATGCAGTACCTCTATTATATGCAGCTTATATAAGCATAGGCTTCGCCGAAGTATATATATGGTGTTTTCTCAGCTAAAATTATGATTTTATAAGTCCTCAAAAATAAAAAAAAATCGTTGCTGTAGGTATGCTGTAGGTAAGCTCTTTAATTCCAGTGCGTCTAGCATGCGCGTACAACGAGATATCTCAAAGTAATTTTTTGACAATATGTCGATAGACTTTGACGACACATCTACACGAGAAAAAATGAATGTCATGTTAGGGTCAATAGAGATGAAGGGACAAACCATCAAACATCGAGAAAACATGTAGACAACATTTTTAAGTTGCCACAACTTAGGCCGGCAGGAATCAGTATCAAATGCGCCACGTTTACGGGGAAATGTGTAGATTCTAGAGCATCATTACTAGCGTTTGTTCGACGTATCAGGATTACAGTTCTGGTGCCAAATGCGGGCCGACTTATGATCGCGTCACTTTTAATGCATCTTTTATGGTAACTCAAATCGTTCTGATGGCCATCCCCCTTGAGTTATCGCATGAATCCTTTGAAAATCATTTCTGGCTTCCGTGTTTATAATTTATTTAGGATGGAAACCAGCACGATACACTAAGTATGATGTTGTAGAATTAATCTATGGCGACTGACATAGTATTACCTATTAACTTCCTAAGTATACAGTATTTTATAGATTAGTGTAATTAAAATAGATTTAACCTTTTTAGGGTTCCGTAGCCAAATGGCAAAAAACGGAACCCTTATAGATTCGTTATGTATGTCTGTCTGTCTGTCCGTCCGTATGTCACAGCCACTTTTCTCCGAAACTATAAGACCTATACTATTGAAACTTGGTAAGTAGATGTAGTCTGTAAACAGCTTTAAGATTTTAATAAAAATGGAAAAAATATTAAATATTTTAGGGGTCCCCATAGAATATACAACTGAAACAAAAAAAAAATTTCATCTTACCTATTCGTGTGGGGTATCTATGGATAGGGCTTTAAGATCATATTGAGGTTTCTGATATCATTTTTTTCTAACCTGAATAGTTTGCGAGAGAGACTCTTCCAAAGTGGTAAAATGTGTGTCCCTCTAACTTCTAAAGTATGAAAAGCATGATAAGTCTAAAAAAAATATATGATGGACATTACTACAAAATCTACCAACGAAAATTGGTTCGAATGAGATCTAGAAAGTAGTATTTTTATACGTCATAAATAGTAAACCTTAATTTAACTTAAATTAAATCAACTGAAATATGAAAATAAATCAAAAACTTAAGCACCTGTGTTAGTTTAGTTTGCGCACCTACACGATTTTTATTTTATTCCAATTTTCAATCGTATCTACAAAAGATTGACTGGTAGAGAAGCATGATAGTAGCAATAAGTTCGCCTTTTATTAGTAATATTAGTAATCTTTATTATTGTATCTTTCGTATTATGTACTGTATTTTGGGGTGAAATAAAGAGTTATATATTAATATTATTAAAATGATTTTTATTTCCTTTCTTCTGAATAATATGAAATAAACATAAAAAAGCGAAACACAGCGCTAGCGCCGAGTGAGTTTACCGGAGGCCCAATCCCCTACCCTATAATCCCTTCCCTACCCTCCCCTATTCCCTCTTAAAAGGCCGGCAACGCACTTGCAGCTCTTCTGATGCTGCGAGTGTCCATGGGCGATGGAAGTTGCTTTCCATCAGGTGATTTGCTCGTTTGCCCCCTTATTTTATATAAAAAAAACATGTCACATAATATGTATAGCTGTATTAGCTTCATCACGAGTATAATAAGAAAAGTTTCAGCAATATCTGTAACTAGTAATTGTATAGTGAAGTGTGTGTGTTTAAATGTTAGCAAGCAGGACGGCTCGGCTCATTACACTTAATTGAAGAGTCATTTCGCGGACGACTGTTTAGGTCCTAATGGGTGATTCCTGCACGAATTACATTCTGTTGTGGTCGAAATTTGATTCAGTTTTTACTGGCAAAGTGACTATACAAAGTACATAACGTTACATATTATAAAAGGAAGCAGAAACATTTTGTAAAAAAAAAATAAAGCCAGTGTCACGATTTTAGATAGATGAGATTAACTCTATCTAATAAAATTAGGATTAGTATTAAACTATTTTTCAAGAATTAGATCAATAAATTTTTATTGAAGAAAATATATTATTAAAATGTGTACGGTACTCTTTAAAACTATTTTTATCCTCCTCCTCTGACTGGCCAGTATGGCTACATTCGTACCATGAACGCCTCCGTGGTCTAGTGGTTAAGAGCGTGGCTTTCGACTCGGTGGTCGTGGGTTCGATTCCCGCGTTGGAAACATACTCGTAAAGTCAAACTCAAACTTTTTATTCAAAGTAAATTTTTGCAAATTTAATGTTCTCTGAACGTCTACATAATGCCTACCACCGGTTCGGGAACTAACTAACTAAACATTATATATGTTATTTCCAAGTTTGGTTAGTACAATGCAGGTTGATCACCTAATTATCTGACAAGTAAGATGATCCATGCGTTGTCAGATCGGCATGTAAAAAGTCGGTCCTGCGCCTGATCTGTCGCCAGTCGTGTCGGTCTTCCATCCCACATGGTTATGAGAGTGAGTGAAGGAAAAGAATATCTTGTGTACTGCGCACACACTTGAGCACTATAAAATTACTCCTGCGGGCCTGGCCTGGTTTCAATGAAACTGGCCACCGTCACCGAAATCGGTGTGGGGAGTATTATTCGTACCATCCAATTAAAAAGGCTGCATTCAGATTTCACACTCCAAAAAAAAGTATATTAAAGGGATGGTATTTTACCCCTTCATAGCTTAGACAAAGAGTTTGTGAAAAAAATAACAAAAACACTCGCTGCACAATTCGATTTTCGTGTACTGCACCGCCTAAAATTTTTCCTTTTGCTTAGGCACCCTAAGGCCAGTCACTACTCACTACCCCTGGTCCCTGGCATTATACTCACACGTTGCAATTACACCAAAATATACCTAGTAATTTAAGGTATTTCTACCTACTACCAACGTTATACTTCACTCATCACTTGTGTAGACTTTAGACTATTACTGTGGCCTATTTAGTTTGATTTTTATATCGGATAGGCTTTGAAACTTTTGAATCGAATTTGATAAAAATTTACACAGAAAATATATTTCACTAGAACTACACACTAGAATTTCTAGGCAAACGTTATATAATAAAATAATACTTACACCTGAAATCTTAACAAAAATATAGCCTGTGTAATATTAAAATAGATTTCGCATATTGCTGGCCACTTCTGCTTGTATCTAGTTTCTTATCTGTGCATTAGTGATAAGTAATGGACGAGTAGAATCATTGATCTTTGATATTTCCCTAATGTATTTTAATAGATGGTTATAAATAAAATATTTTATACTAAGGTCGAACGCACTCAACATTAAATATTATGCGTGCCATACACGCTACGGTCTACCGGAGAGGTCTTTCTGTGCAGGTATGCCTGCGCAGGTAGACTGGAATATGTGTGGCAATAGACCTGAGCAGTTTTTTAGACCTGTGTAGGCGACCGTCGCAAAATCTATTCCCACACACATTCCGGTCTACCTGAGCAGGCATACCTACACAGGTGGACCTCTCCCGTAGACCGTAGCGTGTATACTATAGTATGTAGTAGGTATGTCAGACATAGGTCTGACATACCTACTACAACAATTCTATAGGGGTATGTTTCCCTAATAGGTTACCTATTAGTCTCTATTAACTAATGGTGCCTGCCATAAGGCCTAAGGCACCAAAAGGCCTAGGCCTTTTCCAGCTTATTCGTTACATACAAACAAACCTTTTTTGGATTCTTAATGCTATAATATAAGTATTTCTATAAGCATTAAGAATCCAAAGACAAACAAACATAAATATAGAAAATACTAATTACATCTAAGAAAACAATATTGTCTAGAAAGCAGAGATGGAATAAGTTTCAAAGGGACATTTTCAGTAAAATTATTCATACGAATCCGCCCGGAAAGTATTTTTCGCTTACATTGCCTCAAGAAATACTAGGATAATAGATAAGCCTCGTAGATAGTCGCTTAACGGCTTTTGTTTCCGAGAAAATAAACATTTTTCATATGACACAGTAGATGCATCGGAAAATTGCCTGTATCTCACAAGGAATAGCGCGCATTATTGTTTGAATCGTTTATCCTTTGTGATCAAAAGGTAAATTGATCCCTCCCTGTATAATTTATGTGTTTTAAGGATCGTGGAAATATGTCCTTCTCTTTATATTGGAATTTAATAATTCATGTTCTGTTTTACATACGTTATTACTTATAATAATAATTTACCTCGTTATGTTCAAAACCTGCTCAGCCATACGTTACTTTCTGAATAATTAGTACGTATAAATAATTAAATTATGAATACCAGTTAAGCATTAAAATATAACATAAGAGTTTTTATCAGTACTGCTTTGTATTTGTTTGAAAGTAGTGATTTAAATAGATACTGGCTGATTAAAACAGGCATTACGTTTTGAGCGAAAAAACCAGTACGGTAGCGCAAACCCTTAATTTTATTTAAAATACAAGCAGCCACCCAAGCAGCGTAAAACCAATCACAGGCGTATTTACATACGCTCGCTCGAATTAAAACCTGCCCCGCTATCACAATTGGCAATAAGCAATTTCTTATCTGCGCACATCTCTATATGCCTTTTAACATAAACGAAGTACGCGGCCGCGGGCGGCGAACTAATCTCCATAACTTTAATCCTTTAACCCTCGCAGTACCAGGAATCCAATCAAACAGTACAAGCACCCCCCGCCCCCCCTCACCCCCCTGTAACACCTCCCGTCCCCCGGCCCTCGCCTACGCAGCACGTCCCGAGTAATTATCAAAGCTTTAATGACGTCATAAATCGAGTGTATAATCTAATCTGGAAAAGCCCCGGGCTCCAGCGCGTGGCTTAATGGTGTGAAAGCAGCCTTATCTCCCGCCATGTGTGAATAGGGCTTTATACGCGGGAGTCTAAAAGCTCGCGCCGGGAAACTTTGGAAAAATATGTCGAACAACATTCGAGATAAGAATGTGGGACGGAGCGCTTTCAAGTTTAATAGAAAATCGAACATTATCGTAAAAAAGATGTCTTTACTAACAAATTCTTGAGTGTAAGCGTTATTTCACAATACATCCCATGTATTATATGCTTAAGTACTTTTATGACTCTACAACAAAAACCGCGACATTTTCTACTCTCATGCATAAAAGTTCTAAATACCTTTACCACTCTAGTTTTGCTGAAAATAACGAAGTAGCTCGTATATTTTGAACATCTCTAAATAAAAAAAATTAGAAATTTTCAGGTCTGAAAACAATTCAATACAAACTTATTTTACATCCATTCATAAAACGTAGGTAATATTTTATTTAATTTAACATCTATACTCTATAGTAATGTATTCATGTCTCATGTAACTCTGCTAAATTTAATCAATTTCTCCATAACCAATCAATAATTGCACGTTATTGATCAATTAATTCAACGCTGCAGCTGGTCTTTTGACACAATTAAAGACGTGAGTGGATGAACCAGATAACTAATATTTTATAACATGAGGACAATTACTGATTTTTTCCCATATAATTTTAACAAACCTTGTAACATACCTACTTAATCATCTGGCTAATACATCTGGCTACACATTATATCCACAGTTTTTTTTTTAATTTCATATCATTTTTCGGCTTTAAAGCCTCCACGGAGGCATTGAACGCCTCCGTGGTCTAGTGGTGTAGAGCGCGGCTCTTGACTCGGAGGTCGTGGGTTCGATTCCCGCGTTGGAAACATGTTATTTCCAAGTTTGGTTAGGACAATGCAGGCTGATCACCTGATTGTCTGACAAGTAAGATGATCCATGCGTCAGATGGGCATGTAAAAAGTCGGTCCTGCGCCTGATCTCTCGCCAGTCGTGTCGGTCGTCCGTCCCACTGGGTTATGAGAGTAAAGGAATAGAGAGTGCTCTTGTGTACTGCGCACATACTTGGACACTATAAATTACTCCTGCGTAGCTGGCCTGGTTTCAATGAAACCGGCCACCGTCACCGAAACCGGTGTGGGAGCTATTATTATTAGGGTTAAATCAGACGGCAACGCGACGCGTAATTGCATTTGTCAAGTATTGAATTGACAGATTGCATAGACTATAGAGAATAGAGTTAAAAACCTAAATGATATTAAACCTGTTTCTGATATCTATGACAGATTGTCATGACGTCTCACGCAATTGAAATCTGTCAAATCCATACTAAGGAATGCATCTACGCGTCGCGTTGCGGTCTGAATTGATCCTTATGCAACAAAACGGCAATTTTTCTTCTGTTACTTACCTGCTTTATCCACAAACGTCTTTAATTACAATTAAACTAGATTCCGTGAGAGTATATCGAGTTGAGTATAGTTCTCATAACTTTCATCTGGCTAAGTGCGAGACTAAATATTGTTTGTAGGGTTCAGTATATAAATATAAAGGAATATAAACATGCCAGTAGAAAAAAAAGTCATAAAAACATTTATAATATTACTAGCTTTTGCCCGCGGCTTCGCTCGTGTTAAAAATTGTTATTAAGTATATACAATCTTTCATCCCCTCTTTTTTATCCCCTTAGGGGTGGAATTTATCAAAGTACTTTCTGTGCGGATGCCTATGTCATAACTCATAACATCTACCTGTATGCCAAATTTCAGGCCGATCCGTCCAGTGGTTTGGGCTGTGCGCTGATAGATCACCATGTCAGTCAGTTGGTCACCTTTGAGTTATATACATATACAATATACATAATATTATTTAGATTTAGGTTTACCACCTTCAAATTTTATCTTATTTCCTTCTATAATTTATTGAATAATTCTTTAGTTATTCAATAAGTTACCTCTTTAGGTAGTAGACATTCTTCAATCCACTAAACAAGCAATTCAAGTTTTTCATATTATCTACGGAATCATAGAGACGAACAGCTTTCAATTTGTTTATAGTCCAATTCATCAAAGCAAGTGTGAAGAGCTAAATACATTACACGATTTGTTCTATAGCTAAACGATTCACATCTAACTAGATAAGCACCGCAACGAATTGGGTTTTTTCTCACGTTTTGATTTCATTAACCTTTGGTTTGATACGTTTTATCAATTTACTACAGTTAGCTTCAATTTTACTTTAACTTTTGCTTGCCATTGCTGAAATTCTTAAATTTAAAATTGTTAAAGTTTAATATAATCTATGTTTCTACTAGAATTTACTAGTAAAAATATTATGATGTGCATTCCAATAAATGAAATTCTTGGTAAGTCCATTTGGACTTTTAAAGAATTTCATTTATGAACAATTTTACCTCTCACTTATTTGCTGTAATTAATTAATGTAAACGTCGGTAATAGTTTGAATACAGTAATTTAATTAAGGAACCCTAAATTTTATTGTATTCAAACTGTGCCTTTCACAGTTTGAATACAATAAAATTTAGGGTTCCTAGAAAACTCTTGCTCAATATATTTTAATAAGCTTATATTGCGCCGTATTACATTGTTTTTGTTATTTTTATTGATAAATAAAGGTTAATTTTTTTTAAATGTTATATGACTTTAATTGTATGATAAAAAACATATAAAATCACTACATATATTCAGGATTGTAGACGTGTATAAAGTCACTGAACTGTAGGCATACTAAAGTGGCGCCAAAATATCTATGTACTTACTGAAATTCAGCTCTCGCTGTGATCCCCTCTTAATGAGCATTAATAAATCGAGCCCTTCTTGTAAACAGCTAACAGGCCCTGTAAGGGGTAAGTGGATTTCGGTGTTGGGCCGGATCTGTACATTATCTGTACCGTACATGTACACTACAGCTAGTATGCACACGCCTACGAAACATGGGAACCATCTTGGACTAAAATTCATCTTGGCTTTACCTTTTTTATGAAGAAAGATCGTTGGTAAAGGAAAATTTTTGTAAGCATGTTACAACATAGATTTCATAATATTATTGTCCAAAAAAATACTACTTCTCAGTACCTAATTGGATTTTGGACACAAAAATGAAGTGTAGCATTACAATTCCTATTTTCAGCAGGGACACTTAATATTGTTTTCGATATCCCAATTTTTTAAGAACGTAAAAAAATGTTTCAATGATTTATTATTTAAAAAAGACTATAGGATTAGTTAGAACTCAGATTATAAATATAACATTAGGGGCCTGTTTCACCACTTCCTGATAAGGCTATCCACCAATTAACTTGACAGATTAAGGGCCTGTTTCACCACTTCCTGATAAGTGCCGAATAGGCTATCTAACAATTAACTTTACAGCTCAAGTATGGAGAATCTGTCAAAAAAGTTGTGAATAGCCTATCAGGCACCTTATCAGACAGTGGTGAAATAGGCCCTAAGTATGGAGAATCTGTCAAAAAAGTTGTGAATAGCCTATTAGGCACTTCATCAGAAAGTGGTGAAACAGGCCCTAATATAAAAAGTGACGCGCTATTCCTATATCTGTGGTACGATGACAGACTAAAATATTAGTCTTATCATTCGAGCTCTACAAATTCTTCGTCACTTGGAAACAGGCACACATATTTGTATTTATAAAAAATGTATTTATAATAGTCTAAAATATATTTATGATAATTTAAATAGCGGGAAGGGAGATCTAGAATAAATGGCTTACTATTACTGACAGTTTTCCTTAAGTAATTTATGACTTGGAAAATGTACAGTGTAACTTGCAATTAAAATAATGGCGACTAGCTTCTACCTGCGGCTTCGCCCGCATAAAATAATCTTCCTGGCATTTTAAAAAATCCTTTTTAATATCTAGGTTTAACGTGGCATTTTATTGGTGAAAGAACTGTGAAAAACAGGAGATCCAGAGAATACGGTATCTAAAAGGTCTCACACACAAAACCTCTTTGCAGTATTAGTATCGATACTTATAAAAACAAAATGTTAGGACCAAAACACTTTCGTATTCGTCGTCAAAATAATTTGAATCCCTAAAATAATATCGGGGTTTATGTAAATACCGCTCATAATTCAGAGTGAAACTTTGTTTTAAATACGGAGGCCACATTTCACGTCTGTTATTTGGACGTAGTGTTGACGGCCTCAACTCAAGGCTGTTTAAAATAGTTTGCTATTAATTGCTCGGAATTAGTTTTCTGTTTAATGTTTTGCTATGGCTTTTCACGGGATTCTTTGAGCTAATTTTATGCATCGTGCAACAGTAACCATATGTGCTGACATTACATGCTACGAGCGTCCAAAGTTGCTGTAAATAAGAGATGATAAATACGGTAAATTCTTCTAATTAATACGCTTACATTTTACGTTAAATCATTGAAAAAAGTTGTCTGAGATCCCATACTATAGTAGACAATCAATGTAAAGAGACATAATATAATTTTACAAACTGATACATCCACAATTCCACACTAAAATATTATTATAAACGCTAATGTGTGTGTCTGATTGTTACATCTTCACGCCCAAACGCTTACCCGATTTTGCTGAAATTTGGTATAGAGATACTTTGAGTCCCGGGAAAGGACATAAGAGACTCTTTATTCCGGTAAAATGTATGGTTCCCGCGCGATAAACGAATTTTGGTGGAGTTGCGGGCAATCTAGTTTTATATAAAATGTTATGCCTCGATTCGCAGTTTGGACTTATCAATCTTAAGAAAAAGAAGTTAAACAATTATTATTATTAATATGAGCTCGGACACACGTTTCACGAATTAGCCGAGCCATAAATTCGGCGAATAGTGTAAACACAGCTTAGTTGACATGCCGTGAGTTCTGGTATTTAGTCATCTATTTACAGAAAGAAAACGCCATTAATTTCGGTGGGACATTATTTAGTAAGGCGGGTAGACTCGGAACGGGTTTCTCGATAAATCCCAGCTCGAAAGCCCCAAATAAATCTACAGTTCACGATAAGAGCCCGTGTCTCACGCGACGTATTTATTTCATCTTATATAATACACTATATACAGGAAAACGAGCGTCTGTTTGTTAAGGAAATACAGCATTTTTTGTCCGAAGGCACGTCAATAGAGCGCTGACGTAACTGTGGCAGTTATAGATCAATGATGACTATGTGACTAGTAGGAAATAGGACATACCTTAAACAATGTAGGCATTTCGTATAAATATCTTTAAGATGTAGCAGGCAAGTGAAGCCGATAAGGATCTAGTTATAAAGGAACACGACTCTCTACATATTATGATTTTTAGATAACATGTGCTAATGACCCATTTCTTTAAATTTTCCGTCCTCTCGCTTTACTTAAAAATAAAGCATGAAATATGAATCAATCTTAAATGTACAGTAATCAGAGTAGTCTCTAATCTGTTTTTTTAATTACGTAAAACTTTAATCAGCTAAATTTCATTGCACCAAACTGCTTAATTAAAGAGCGGTACAGGCAAATCCACGGGACACCAGTATGTGGGACACCATACCGCTTTCACCAAAATAACGGATGGTGTGTTTCTGATGTCTCTGAAATAACTCACAAGATATCGAAAGTCGTCGGACACAAGAAAGTGTCGGTTTTAACGCATCTCATTTTTATTTCTTCGAAATGGGCTTGAGTAAATAATACGATTACTCTTTATCAGAATGGCAAGGGTTGGCTAAGAGGCACTTTATATAGCGCTACATGGATTCAGTAGTCACGAAAGCAATTTGGACTTGTAGAGAATTATATTCGCTTTTGGTTTAACTTCTAAGGGCCTCGAGTTTAACACTTTATAAACTTTTTCTAAGATTCTCAGGCTAACTCTAAAGATTATTTTTATTATTAACAATAAAGTAAGAAATTCATATTCGAGTATCTATTCTATTGAGGAAGAAAATGTTGATGCATAAACATTTTGATGAAAGGTGTTTTTTTTTTCAGTATGAGAAAAAGCCATGCTGTTACGCAATACTGTCACAACAATTATAAAATTTTCATTCAGTTGACGATACAAAGGGACAAAAACTTATATAACTCAAAGAAGGTTCGATTCATGTTAACTTCAGCCATTATATTAATGTCAGTATTGTATACTTTTTGTGATATTCCACATTCAGTGGCACAGAGTGAGTTATAAATAAACATGTGCCCACAATCATAGGGCAATGAACTGTGTTTGTTGGTCGAGGCCGAGCTCATCATATATCATTTTTATGTAGCCTAATATTATGTAATTGGTTCCTACTTCCAGCCATTGAGCAGATAAAAATAATACCCAGCATTTTCCGTGCGATCAAATGGTGGATTATCGCATGAAAACTCTATTGTCAGATCAGTTTTTGTTTCCATTCAACTCGATGAAGACATTAATAGCTAAGTTTATTAACTATCTGAAAACAATTAGTAACAAATCATAGTGAACACCCAACAGAACTCATTGTCTGAACACAAACGTAAACAGATGAATAACTTGTTACGAGTCGTTGACTCAGTAAATAGCATTATTAGTTATACTTTTATAGAGTCATTTCATTGACTATGCATTGGCCGTTTCTTTGTCTCGAGATTTATCCGCGGTCTGATGAGTGATGATCGGGTCCTGGTTACTTGGCCTTCTGCCATTGTCGTGCGTGAGGGGGCAGGAGAGGAGACACGGATGGAAATCAATACTAACTGCACACTACTCCACTGCATTGCTCTAGTATAAATCAGCCCCTGCCAGGCACCCCGGAGCTTGCCAAACGGCTGACGATCCGATTCAACTTTTAATACCTCCGCCGAGGGTCGAATTCGCAGCGTCAGCGAATAAGAACGGTCACGAATCCATTAGAAGTATATCTTTAAGTTTTCTTATATTTTTATGAAATACGCTCTCGCTACGTAATTGTTTTCGCTCGGAACGTTCTGGATGTTTTCGCGTTGCAGTTTCCATGGATGGTAGTCTAAGATCGCAGTGTAGGGTTACGTGGTCTACTCCGGGCAGATAAGGAACGAGCCCGGCTCACGGCGGCCACTAACTCTCTGTCCTTATTTATTAAGCGCTACGTGCCTCGAGCCAGCGTCTCTACAGCGGCGGTTTGCGGCTCCCAAACTAACCGGCACAGGAATTTTAACCCTAAACTTAGATACACAAAGATCCAGAAGTGCCCAACAGTTCGATCGCATACAATGTTTTTATTGCTAAGTAATTCTAATTGATAACGTGCGCAGTATCAGATATTGCCATGATTTAAGCTCTTTTTGGAATCTCTTAAGCAATTTATAGATATTCGATGCCGGTAGAGAATTCTACTGTTTGTAATATAGTGCTGCAAGCTCAGAATCAATATCGGTAGTGCGATTTAATTAATTTACATATGGCACATGAAATGAAATTATGGTTGGTAGAGAACAGTTTATGAAATACATATTGTGTGATCTTTGAATCCTAACAATGTTTTACAATCGGAAAATCCGTAAGAAAACTTTATGATTAGTACTTGTTAATTGCCTTAATAGCAAGTAGCTAAATTTAATTAATCAAATCTCTATTTTATACCGATCATCAAAATTCATCGAATTCAAATTCTTGTAAGTACGAAAATGTCACATTTTATTTTTTGGGTGAAGCCATAAATCATTTATCTATCCCGCTTTAACTTATTATTTGTTCGTGTGAAGGACTGAGATGGTAAATGACAAATTGTAGTACATATATTTCAATGGGAAACCAGTTTATCATCACACCAGACGCTTTAACCTTTTTGTCCGCCCAGGGCGTCGATGTTCTTTTTGTTTCGTGCCAACTCGAAGCCTACCTGTTTTATGTGGGATTGACCAATGGTTCTTTAACTCTGAATTTATAATGTGGGTTGTATTTGTAACTTAAACTTGTAGAATGAACTGTGATATTTTTCCGTGGTTTACTCTATAAGATAATAACCTCCTAGAAAGTGTAAAAGAAACTCTACTAGAGCATACAAAATCATTTTGTATTATGTCAAATGTCTATAGTTTTTCAACAATTTTGGAGTTAGTTAGAATTTCTGAAAATTATTTCATGCATAAAATTTTATTTCGTTTCATAACTAAATTTTATTTAAGGCTCTACTGAATAAAGCGATATTGGCCGCTTAAAAAGTTTTAAAGTTGGCACTTGGCGCGTTGACAGAGGCTGGTACTGCATGCGCCTGCTGTTATTTACTACCTAGAGTAAAACCAGAGTATTTTACCTTAGAATATCATGAGAGTAGCCCTTATGTAGTTGGAATAAGAGTTCCGGTAGAGGAAAAACAGTAATATACTTTAAAGTCGGCCCAGAGTTAAGGCTTTTTATTAAACGCTGTGTCGTTGGTGCTTAAATGGAATTAAAACATATTTTAGTTTTGTGAAAATAAATATTTGGTTATTTTTCATTTTTCTTAATTTTTGTAGGTCGCCATCCATGATCCATATTATATTTAGAACATTTAATAAAAAACAACCAAAAATCTTAGATATCATTACTTTTATAAAATTGCGTTTCATTTACATAATATTTTAAATTTTACGTACATTTTATAAAACTAGAGATCGTCCAATAGTCGAAATTTGACCTTAACGGCACGGCCAGGACCATGTTTAAGATTCAATAAAAAAATTATTATCAATTTTCAATTTGACAACAAACTTCAACCAGAAATAAAAGAATATAATTCGTGTGTATATGCTTGTCATTCAAAATTATTACTAGTGTGTGTGTTGAATTGTGTGTAATGTTTAATTTGTTAAAAAAATGTATGATCAAAGCACAATTTCATTGTTATTTTTAACAAAAAATTAAAACCGACTTCCAAGGTAAAAACAATAATAACCTCCCTATAATATGAACTGAAAAGTATTAAATAATTTTTCCTATCTAATAGTGCCTTTTTCCGTATTCTATAAAATTTAACTAGGTATTTCTGTACTCAATCTTCATAATTTTGAAGTCGGTGCCAGTTACAAAAGTTTCAAAATATATTCTGGCAGACTGAAGATTCAGCTATCTGGTACCGACTTCAAAATGATGAAGATTGAGTACAGAAATAGTAGAGTTTTAGCCGAATTTGGAAAAAGGCACTATTAGATAGGAAAAATTACCGTATGTACCAGATATCTTCAGTCTGCCAGAATATTTGAAACTTTTGTAACTGGCACCGACTTCAAAATTATGAAGATTGAGTACAGAAATATCTAGTTAAGTTTTATAGAATACGGAAAAAGGCACTATTAGATAGGAAAAATTATTTAATACTTTTTAGTTCATATTATAAGGATGTTATTATTGTTTTTACCTTGGAAGTCGGTTTTAATTTTAGGTTAAAAATAATAATTTCACTCTTTTTAGTTACCTAGTAAACTATCGCGTACTATACGTAGAATAATTAATACACCTGTATATTATTCTACGTATCTTATTACAAGCTCACCGGTGAGCGAGACACAATAGAATAACAATAGATTTCCAAGAATCCACGATCGAAGGATTAATAGGAGTATAATCAGTAAAACCGTTTCGGAGGAGTAAGGTAACTAACATTGTGACACGAGAATTTTAAATAATTTATGAAGATACAAATATGAGTTTTAAAAAAGAGTGAAATGTATCAATGAAAACATTATTGAACAGTAAAATAATTAAATGAGCGGTAAAAATTAATGAATGAGCGGTTACGTGGAGTGGGCAGTAACGAATCGCAATTTGTCAGTAAGAAATCTCATTCTAAGCAGTTTTTTAAACAATGAGGTGGTAAAATATAATTAAATCGGCCAAGTGCGAGTTGAACTCGCCCATGGAGGGTTCCGTACCATTATAAAGCGAAAGTAAGACGGTCGCTGGCTGCTGCCGCAGCACGCTCGCTGCGCTCGCTCGGCTCCCTCTGTGTTGTGGTCTAAGTTCTAACCTAACATACTCGTAACCTACTCTTGGACTTTCTGGATTGTGTTTGTTTTTGTTTTGGCGGGGGGCTGCGCCCCCCGAACCCCCCTTTCAGGGGGGCTACGCCCATACACACATGTACACACCCTAAATAATACTTTAGGGTGTGTACATGTTCCTTGTAGAGAGTTCACTGTGAAAGTAGCAGCGCTGAAATACCAACATTTTTTTTTCACTTTTGTATGGAGAAACTCGTGACGCTCGGGCCATTGCCCATACAAAATTGAAAAAACAAAATTCATATTTCAGCGCTGCTACTTTCACAGTGAACTCTCTACAAGGAACACGTACACACCTTAAAGTATTATCACTTATTTTTGTTACACACTGTATAAACTACTTAATAGAACAAAAGTTCTGATATTTTAGATTTAAAATTACGCGGCGGAATTCCTCAGATTCAAAAATTCTCAGATGTAATGTGTGCGTTAACGCTTTAGAGTTAAGGTTGGATTAGCTATGTTCGGTTTTGATACTTCTTCTGCGCTAATATAAATTGACCCGTAATCGTTGAACATAAAAAAACGAACATAACACCTACCCCATTTCGAAAGTCGCTTTAAATTGTAGCCTATGTGTTATTCTGATGTTTAAGCTATAATCTATATTATAGATATTCTATATTATTGTATTGTTTTATTGAAATCCGTACGCGTTTTTGCGTGAAAGAGTAACAAACATCCATACATCCATACATACATCCAAACTTTAACAAAAAATTACTGCCGAATCGCTGCCGAACTTTACACTCGACTCGGCTCGACGGAAGTTCGGCTCGCGACGGAATTTCGGCATAGTGTGTCGTCCATCGCGTTCCGTCCGTATTTTGTATGCGTTTGAAACGCGGCGTAAGGGCGGCAGAATTTACGCCGGCGTAATTCAGCTTAGCGTGTTTAGAGACTAACAGATTAAAATTGTATAAACATTAAACTTACATAGGAATTCGATCTGTATATGAATGGCAATAAGGTGCAGACTCGTGTAAATATAAATAAAAATACAATCACGAAGAATTTTTTACTCATAAATGCGATTGTGTTTCTTATTCCTATTACGATGTAGATTGTTTTTCAGTTTCTTTTCAATTTATACTAGTGCAATTAGTGTATTATCGAAGCAACTTACTTAAGAAATGTTAAATGTGTGCCTTACGCTCTGGAGTTAAGGTTGAATTTGTTATGTTCAATTTTGGTGACATTGGTGATGGTGACCCTGTCGCGGTAATGATGATGATGATGATGAATGTAATTTGTTATTTGCATAGTAGCATATGCTTTCTGTTCTTAAAACAGCGCCTAAACCCCCAAACTTGTATCTGTAAGGAATCCGGAGTTCTCTTAGTATCTTCGGAACCATAGTATACCTCGGCGCAAAATCTTGCGTTTTGGTAGCATTTGCTTATGATGCTTCTCATAAAACCAAAATCACCATATGTTTAATTTATATGGAAATATAAATTTCGAGGAGTTCCCTCGATTACACATGGTTCCCATCATCAGGTCACCACTTTTGTGAAAATGGGACCAAATTGGAGTGAAACCTCATACAACAAAATAAAAATTTCGAAAATCGGTCCACAAACGGCGGAGTAATCGTTGAACATACACAAATAAAAATAAAAAAAATATATCCACAGCCGAACATATAACCTCCTCCTTTTTGGAAGTCGGTTAAAAATAATATTAGCACTCCTTCACCATATAAACTATAACTGTGCAAAATTTCATTTACTTACATACGTTTCCACATTTTTCGTCAAAAGGGATCCAAAGTTTTTCGCTCGCGTATTAATATATAGATTTTAAAACTAGGTATTTATTATTTATATTTTATACCAAAGCCCTTCACATCTATAAAAACACGTAGGCAATAGGCATATTGGACGGCATCTTAAAGAAATTGCCGTCGAAAAATGGGTAGGTACGCAATGAATTATTCGTGATTGTAGTAGATACGCTCCCTTTTGTTCCCTATTGCTATAGTGATAAGATATTAAAATGACACATCGGATCGTTTAACTTTATAGTATACTAACAACGATCTTCTTTGCTAAGAAAGGTAATGAATGTGAAATCTTTTAATTTATTTACACATCATTGAGACGCCGACAAGGACCGATGGCCATGTATGGGTTAGCTCAGTAATTAGATCTTAAAGTAAGAGTAAAAAATATAATACGGCTTCTCTTAATAAAAATTCATTCATTACTGAGATCAGACATATAGAATGATATACCTAGCGGTTATATTTCGGTATAAATTGTTTATATCGAGCGGGAATCTTAATTTTTTTCGCATTCATACTAATACTTTTTTCGAAATCAAAAGTAAAAAAAAAAATATCTTTCGTTAGCAATTTGAGTTCAAAAAGGTAATAGATAAAAGGTAGACCGACACACATATTACAAGTAGACACATAATATACCAATTAGATATACCAATATGCAAAATATCAAAGACAAAATTCAAAAATTTGGCCGCCTCAGTAGAAAAAAGTCATCAGGCAATATTTAAAATTTTTCATACTATTATTATGTTATGTAAGTATAATATATATGTCAACGAAAGTCACCATCATCACTGAAAATTTTAAGTGGCACGTAACTTTTAACCTCACTTTCCTTTGCCTAACTTTAAGGCTTGTGTTGAAACTCTTGACTCTCCTCTCAACCACTATCATCACGCTTAATGCAACGTAATCAAGACTTACATTACTCACTTTAAAAAGGGTTCAATAAGTATAAATAACAGGTCGCGATTTTTTTATGTGTTCCATTAAGTTTACTTACTCGATAAATCAAGGGCCAGGGCCGGATCTACCAAATAGATTTATGTCGAGGGCCCCGATAATTCAAATCTTCAATTAAACAAAGGCAAAAATAGACGATAACGCGAAATCCTTACATAATATTTAATATTATAAATGCGAAAGTATGTCTGAATGTTACCCTATCACGCTTAAATTATTGAATCATTTTATCCCGGACAAAATACGTAAGGTTTTCGAGTGACAAACGAATTTCTGCATAACGGAGTTACGAGCATCAACTAGTTGACTTGTTATCCATAATTTTATTAAATTAAAGTTTAAACCGATCATGTGGTCTGCTGCCTTGCGAATCTTATGCTCAATCAAACCCATTCCATCCAATTGTATTAATTCAAGTATTCAACTAAATAAACCTAACCTAAGTTTTGGAACTTTAAACTGACACTTAAAACGTTACAGCCGTTTCTTTAATAAGGAGGGAGGCATTAGACATGCCCATGGGGGAAAGCATAACTAATATTGGTCCAGGGCCTCTAGACTCATGGTCCGGCCCTGTCAAGTGCCAGGAGGTATTCGAATTACTTAAATATTTTCACTTTAAGATGGCGGTCGTTCTTCATACGGGAACCAGTTGCACCATACACCATATTTATTATTTCAAAACGACTCTGACCCCGTTCCATGTCCTTGTGGGACATCGCTAATTTATAGGTTCTGGGTACCGGAGAGTTTTTTAAATTGTGTACCTGAATTATTGGCTTCGTACTTAAAGTTACGAAATCACCAAGAATAATGAATTGATGAAGCGCTTCTGTAAAAAGAGAAAGGGTATCTTTATTTTATATGCTTTTAAAAGTAAACCTAAATCTTTGCAAATTATAGGTCTAAAGCAAAATATAGTTTGTAAGAAAATAACATTATACGTCGTTTATCGCGCGCAAATCGTACCTTTTTCGCACCAAAAACCATCCTATGTCCTTTCCACTGTCCCAAAGTGTCATACCAAATTGTATGTCAATCGGTTCAGCCATTCAAACACTCGCATTTATAAATTACTGAGGGTGGTTAGTTTACAGGTACGTATGGACTGACAAAACTACATATTATTCTTTTTGAAACTGATATCAGATAAGTAGAAAATTTAATATGAGTGAGAGTGTGTAAAATAAAAAGCAGTTGGGTTCTCGATGCCCCCAGCTGTGGTTCCCGAGGTCACATGCAGAACCCCGCTGAGAAAACAAGTATACGAAAAATAGATAGTAAAATAACCTTAGCAGACTTCTGAATACCGTTAATTGGCAACCACATATTTAAATAAACTCATCCATACTTAATATTATAATTTATGCGAAAGTGTGTCTGTCTGTCTGTCTGTTGCCTTTTCAAGCCCAAACTGTTGAACCGATTTTTCTGAAATTTACTATGGAGATAACTTGAGTCCCGGGAAAGGACATAGGATACATATTTTCATTCCGGAAAAATGTAGGGTTCCCGCGTGTTAAACGAATTTTGCTGCAAGGAGTTGCGGGCGTCATCTAACTTTAGGAAACTCCTCAAAAAACTCATAGTATTTTGGCATCAAGTATAATAAATCTGTTAATATTTTACCTTAATTAATTATAATTTTCAATTTTTAAATAAGTAATAATAATTGCAATTCACAATTTGATTCTTAATCAATCCCAAAACTGACATCAAGTGACCTATAGAGGCACAGAGGATTAAAAGTAAATAAAATGTCCGCAAGCTCCTGAAAAATAACATTATCTTGGTCAGCCAAGAGAATGTTATTTTTCAGAAGCGTGCGGACATTTCATTTACTTTTAATTATCTGTGCCTCTATAGGTCACTTGTGCTTACATTTAAGGACAATACAAAAAAATAGGCATTGGACAGAAAACGACTTTTTTATTTTATTTACACTCAAATGTCATAACAGTTAAGCCTCTTTAATTATAAATTAATTTTGTGACACATTAACAACAGCTACTTAAACGTCTATTTTACGACTTTTTTACGATCGAGAATTCCATCAGCTTGTCTCTTTGTAGATTTTACGACCGTTCACCATGATGTTGATTAATTTGAAGTCACAAATTAATTATTATTTTATTATCGTTTGGCCTTTATGGTCATATACAAGTTATAAATCAGGCGAAGGATTATTTAAAAGTCATTAATATTCAATATTATTGTTTAGTTTTGCAAATAACATATTTAGCAGGTGATTTTTTAAAGTTACTTTGTAGTTATTAAATATGTAAAGGGCACAAAGTTATGTTTTTAATAAAACCAGTTACGTTAAAGCCTTCCTATTTTCGCATGGCGGAGTTTCATTGCCAATTATGTAAGAGCATGATTTTATTAGCCTATGATTATCATTTTGTATGCTATACAGTGTGTAACAAAAATAAGTAATAATACTTTAGGGAGTATACGTGTTCCTTGTAGAGAGTTCACTGTGAAAGTAGCAGCGCTGAAAACGAAAAAAAAAGGGCAAGGGCCCGAGCGTCACGAGTTTCCCTATACAAAAGTCAAAAAAAATTTTGGTCTTTCAGCGCTGCTACTTTCACAGTGAACTCTCTACAAGGAACACGTACACACCCTAAAGTATTATCACTTATTTTTGTTACACCCTGTAGACAGCTCCACAAACGTGGCAAATGGCAATCATTTAGGTAACACGGTGGCACAAACTCTCACACAACAATAATACTACTATGTAGCGTAATTCTCTTCGAACTTTTTATTTTTATCTTATTATTTAGACCCTTTACCTTAGATCATTCCTCTCAGAAAATTTCCAAACTTACGCATTGCGAATATTATTTATGTAGTAAGCAGCACCGCGGGACGTCAGGATAAGGATGAATACATTTAAATAGTAAACTCCCTGGGAGATTTAGTATAGAATAATGTACATAAGTTACATTACTCACGGTTATAAATATGGCGGACAGGGGGAACCATTAGTGGGGCTGGACAAAGGGTTTGTTAGGTATGAAGCCCACGCACCTCCGTACAAAGGAGCCAGGATTTACTACGTCTAGATTGTGAGAAGTGATAATCTTCTATTTTCATTTTTTTAACACAGTCGCTAATGTTTTTACTAAATATTATTAGGTAGGTATTTCTCTAACTGCCGCAATCAGAGACGAATGATGATTACTTCATAGTTTATTGTAATTAAATGACGATTTTTAGTTTTGACATTAAAATGAAAGTATATAATTAAGTAAATGTGCGGCTGTAAGTTTATTAGGCGTTAAGCAGTAGTAATTATTATGGTATGACTTATGAGCTGAAAAGTTAAGTTTGTAAGTGCTAAAACTTTAGATTTTCTGTTTGTCTCTGCAGGTGGCGACGAACTATGTAAGTATTATGGTGCAATGTAGGGTGCAGTCAATGACTTTCACTTAAGAACATTTTTTTAAAATAATATTTTATTCTCAGGTAACTATAGAATATTATTGCAGTTTACAGTAATACATGAAACACGTGCATGAAAATAATAATTATGTTACCAAGCACAAAGGCTTTTCACACTTAGGCTACATTTCAGTCATTGCCTTCTTTGTGTCGACGTGGCACTTTGATCCGATCTCTTTAAATGTTCACGACGTGCGAACTTATGCATTTGTGGTGGGTCCAAGTTTCAGGCGGCAGCGTTTTATTTTGTGGTCACTTTTAAAGAAAATATTAAATATAATTATTAATTAATAATAACTAATTATTATTATAATGATCATTTCATACTGTCATTTATTGCAGACAGAATATAATTAAATATTTTATTCCAATTTTTGCGTCTCGTCAAAGTTTTTGTAAAATAGAGACTCAAGTAGAGTTATGTTGTAATAGGCAAGAAATGTAGGTGTTATAATAACATCTTAATTCATAATAAAATGAAAACACAGGAAAAATTATGTACTTACATTTTATAATTTTTAAGTGCCATCAAACTATTATCATAAATAAAAGTTGTAATTGCGTGCGTAGAGCATAATTTTGAAATTTTGAACACTCGGATACAGACGAAATTATAGGTACTATTAATTCATTAAGAACAAACGCAGCTGCCGGATGGGATGGTATTACTTCCTCTTTTCTTAAAAGGTATTCTGTTATTCTGGCACCCATTCTTTGTCACCTGTTTAACCTCTGCTTTGACACGGGGGTGTTTCCTACTGCTTTTAAAAAAGCAGTTATACATCCCATATACAAAGGGGGAGACAAGTCTCTGCCAAACAACTATCGTCCTATTGCCATCTTGACTGCCCTATCAAAAGTCCTTGAAAAACTCATTAACAAACGTTTGGTTAATTATCTTGACAGGTTTAATCTCTTATCTAAATATCAATTTGGTTTTAGACGCCAAAAATCTACCAGTAATGCTGTTCACGAATTGCTTGATTTTGTGGTTGATAAATTAAAGCTAAATAAGAAGGTTTTAACTATATTTATCGACCTACCGAAAGCGTTCGACACCGTTCCTATAGCCTTACTCCTAAAAAAAACTTGAGATCTTGGGTGTTAGGGGCCAACAGCTTAAACTTTTCAAAAGTTACCTAACGCATCGTTCTCAACTTGTCAGTATCGGCGGGCACAGGAGTGATAAACTTCCAATACACTACGGCGTTCCACAAGGCAGCATATTAGGGCCTACATTATTTCTCGTGTTCATAAACGACTTGTGTAACCTCAAAATACCCAATGCTAAAGTGACCTGCTACGCGGACGATACCGCACTCACCTTTGTCGCAGATACCTGGAAGGATCTGGAATAAACAGCACAATATGGCTTTTCAATTACCTCCTGATGGCTCCAGTCCAATACCCTAACACTTAATATTACTAAAACAAAATTCATAGTATATTCTGTCAGTTTGAAATCCCGTCCAACATCTCCACTCACAATAAAATCTCACTGCTGCGTCCCTCAACTATCTATCTATTTATTCTATCTACTTTTTACTGTTTAAACTTATTTTTGGGTACACTAAAATAGATTTTAGTGTACCCAAAAATAAATTTAAATAGTAATGTCATATATTATTATCTTACCTAACTTTACATTATCTGTGAACTATTGTGTCACCCATAGACGTTACCATGGAGTTATTGTTGTTATGTCACTTTGTAAATATTATTGCAAATAAAACTACATGAATTAACATTGTATATTTTAATACACAACATCTGGCGACGATGTCGACAGCAGAATTAAAGAAATGGAGAAGAATACGCGCTACTACACGCGCTCAACTTACAAAACTAGAAAATTACGTAAACTCGAACGAAACTCTAACTCACGCGGAAATACAAACAAGACTGCACGGACATAAAAAAAATACGGACGTAACCTTCTTTAATCACGAGTGAAGCCTAGTTATGGCCGCCCGTGTAGGACGTGTGCGTGATATGAGGGTTGCCATATAAATCATAAATTTCCCTACTTTTTAAATTTTGTAAACTCAGACAAGTTAAATGTATTTTTTATACTTAAACATATTTTTATGTTTTTTTCGCTTCAGATATGTAAGCGGTTGTTAAAGATAGAAAAAAAACACATATTGGTACAGAGAAGTATATTATTTACATAACATTATTAGTAATAATGATTATGTACAAACATTTACAATAATAAAATTATTACTAGCTATTTGACCGAGCTTTGCTCGGTATTCGATAAAACACGAATAAAATGACATTTTCTAAAAATAATTCCTAGCTAGATAGATTTATCGCCCCCGAAACCTATATACGAAACCTGTATACGAAAAGATATAAGATACTTAAGTCCCGTAACCCGTTTCATCAAACAATCAAGTAATGTTAAATAAATAATGGCTTGTTAAATCAGTTAACGGCCTGTTAGAGCTATCGAGAGTTCTACCATGCGCTAACGTCAAATCAAATCACCTAACATGGTGTTAAATTTATTCCTGGTCTAGAGGTCCATTCAATATTTTCATTCCTACTAGGTCTCAATGACGCTCGGGTGACTACACCAATAGCACCTTCCCTCCCCTACTACTGAAGGAAATCTAAGACAACAATTTTATCTATGGACGCTTCACACCACGTCAGTCTGACCCCGTGCTAAGTACCTGAAGGACTTGTGTTACGGGTACCAGACAACGGAAATATATTTAATACTGTTATACTATACATATATTTAAGATTTTTATTATATGGTACACATATTTAATACACACCCATGACCCAGGAACTTTGAAAACTTTTTGTTCCGTCGGCAGGATTCGAACCCGCGAACCCCGGCTTGAGCTACCGACAGCCCACCCACTGAGCCACAGAGGTCATCAAACAACAATTATATCCACTTTTGTAAATTAAGAAATTAATAGGGGTGTAGACTATTTTTAGGAAATATATTTATTTTACAGATGTACCATCAAGGAAGTTGATCTTATGCAATTGACAGACCAACGTTATTTGGTCGAATACTTATGTCAATTCAATGTTAATTGTGATCTGTCGGCTGGGTTTGACGTAAGGCAACCAAACTACTTATGTCCCCGATTTGCATAGGAATCAACTTCTCTGATAGTACATAAGTATTTTGTTACACCTAAAAATATGTATAAAAAATAAACACACTCTTATTTCAATTAAAAAAATCACTTATTAAATATAAAAAATATTATAAGGTTATTAAGTAAAATATGTCCATTTTCGGTAATTCTATAATACAAACTCTCAAAAAAACAATAATTTGTATTAGATTTCGTTTACTGTCTGCACCCCTATTATTGTATTCCTGCCTAATTATTGGTCAATAGTATGCTAAATACTTACATGACACTAATAAAAGACAATAAAATTAATTATTTGATTATTTAAAAATAATTTAAAATTTTCCCCGGTTTGGGGAAAATTTCCCCACTTTGTTATGGACATTACCGACCTGTTGAAGTTGAATTAATATTTACATTATTTTATCAAAATACTTTAAAAATATGTTATCTTACCTATGAAATATTATTCCTTGATGTTTTTTGTGTAAAGTTGTATTGTTCTTGCACCATTTTACAACACAAGATGGCATATTTATTTTTATTTATGAATGACAAAGACGTGTCACCGCGATGCAGTCTAATTGCGTAATGGCGGTACGATCGGCTTATTACAGTGCGAGTGTTTGTGCAAGATGTGTACATATGATCGCCTGGGCTTATTAAGGGTGCTTCACTCATTTCTTAATGGCGATCCGTCCGTATTTTTTTTACGTCCGTGCAAGACTGCAGTCCCTACAAGAAAGTCTACAGTCATTCAAAGAAGTACAACTGAAAATAGAATCGGAAATTGCAGATGACGAATTTGATAACGAAATGGAAATCAGGTACGAAATTGAAGAAAAATTTACACTATTAAAAACCATATTGCTAAATATGCCTGATCAAAGTGAACAAACCCTTACACAATCAATGTCGAATCCACAATTGGCTACCAACAGCCCAGCAGAATCTAAACCGAAAATAAACTTCCAAGCGCTACAAGAAAACGAAACTTTTAAGAATTTCACTCAGCGCCTAGCTGTATACTTTCTGTTGAACAATATCACAGATGCGAAATTCAAAGTGTACACATTACTCTCGGCATTACCTCCTATACTTCACCAGAAACTCTACGACCTATGCTCTCCGGAAGAACCAATCAACATGAATTTTAAGGAACTAACAGATTTATTAGACGACTTGGCAACACTCGCAAATCCACTAAACAGATTATTAAAAAGAGAAAACAAGTTCATTTGGTCATCAGAATGCGAGACTTGTTTCAATAATATAAGGAAGGAAATCGCCAGTGACAGAGTTCTAGCACATTTCGATCCAAAGAAACAATTAATTATAGCCACTGACGCCTCACCTGTAGGATTAGGAGCAGTACTTTCACATAGGCTACCAGATGGATCAGAAAGACCTGTGGCATTTGCGTCGAGAACATTAGCCACAAGTGAAAGGAAATACAGCCAAATAGATAAGGAAGCTACAGCCATATTCTGGGGTATCAAAAAATTTTTCCCTTATTGTTATGGACGGAAATTTACACTGGTGACAGACCACAAGCCACTTACTTCCATCTTCCATCCCCATCAAACACTCCCAGCCCTAAGCGCCATGAGGCTTTTTCACTACGCACATTTTCTTTCGGGATTCGACTACGAAGTCGAATACAGAGCTGCCGCTAAACATGGCAACGCGGACTACCTATCTAGATTCCCTGTGGAAACAGTGCACGAAACCTACGAAGACCAGCATTGCATCTATCAACGCGCTCAAATCAACGTTTTAGACATCAATCCAATGACCATTGTCCGGGAAACGCGGAATGATGAGGAACTAAATACCTTGCGAGAGGCCCTACAAAATGGCAGATCCTTACGCGCAATAGGTTTCAATGACAATGAATTCACGCTTCAGGATGACTGTATCCTCAAGGGAACTCGAGTCGTTATACCACAAAACCTACGAGAGCAAGTACTAGACGAACTCCATGCCGGGCACAGTGGTATAGTCAAAATGAAGGCTCTAGCTCGCAGCCACGTTTATTGGAGAAATATCGATAGAGACATCGAACAGAAAGTAAAGTCATGTAGGGCGTGCCGTTTACAACAAAACGAACCCCCTAAGGCCCCACTACATCATTGGGAGCAACCGACGGGGCCGTGGCAAAGGCTGCACATCGATTTTGCCGGACCGATTCAAGGCCAACAGCTCTTAATAATCGTGGACGCATTTACAAAATGGGTTGAAATACTACCAACAAAAAATACCACAAGTTCCTGGTGTATTAAGAAACTAAGGGAATTGTTTTCAATCTTTGGAATCCCATATACACTTGTGTCAGATAACGGACGTCAATTTGTATCAGCAGAATTTACGGATTTCATGGATAAATGCGGAATAGTACATAAAACGTCAGCTCCTTACCATCCGGCCACAAACGGGCAAGCCGAACGCTACGTACAGACCATTAAAAAGGCAATACGTGCAATGGAGGGGGAGGAAGGCGACTTACTAAGTAAGCTAGTGACGGTCAAGACGCGTCTGAGACGCACCCCCAACAGCGAGGGACAAAGTCCGTACCAGCTAATGTTTGGCCGTGACATTCGAACTTCCCTTCACGCTATGTTTCGCAAAATACCGCAGACTACATCGAGAGCCAGCATCGACATGCCCACAGTTAAGATGTTCACACCAGGCGACCGGGTCCAAGTCAGGGCCTACGGCTCCCAGAGATGGGCCTTTGGAACGATCTTACGACGTCTGGGCCAACTGCATTATGAGGTCCAAACAGATTCAGGAACAGTCTGGCGCCGGCATGTAGAGCAGCTTTTGCCTGCTCCAGGAATTCGAGAATAGCGGCGGAGGGCTGTCATATATTATTATCTTACCTAACTTTACATTATCTGTGAACTATTGTGTCACCCATAGACGTTACCATGGAGTTATTGTTGTTATGTCACTTTGTAAATATTATTGCAAATAAAACTACATGAATTAACATTGTATATTTTAATACACAATAAGTAAAACTAATTTAATATTATACCCTCGCGTCGTCGTTATGTGTATGATAAAAACATACCTCGATAAGTGTTAGAAACATAACTTTGCGTATTTAAAACGTAAACAATAATGCATCATTAATAACAATTAAATATCAAAATATTATTATATACAAATATCTAATATGCTTGGGTAAGCTACAAATATTGTACCTAATTAAAGACATTTTCCACTCTAATAATATATGCATTAAATAAATAACAGAAAACTAGAAACTAAGCAAAAAATAAATATTTTTAGAACAAAAGAGTTTCTAGATGTGGAAAAGTAAATTGAAACTTATGTACTTGTACCAAACCTCATCCTGCAAACGCCATACATAATTGCGTGCAGGATTCAAATGAAATAAAAGCAAAAGTTTTATTAATTTTGTTGATTGTGTGTTTGCAAACTTTGTTAGTAAAATTTGCAAAAACAATCTTAATTATAATAGTTAATTTAAAACGAAACAATCTTCTTAATTTATACATACAATTTCATAATTTCTACATATATTTATATTTATACATATAAAAGATTTATATTTACCTATAAGTACATATATTAGTACATAAATTAAGAACCTTAGTTCTTAATTTATACAAACATGATATTAAACTTCTCTTTTAGGTAAAGGATGCATGTAACATGTTCCATAAATTAATATAATATGAAGGGGGAAATTGAAATTACATAATATAGTATTTAGTTTAGTAATCTGGATCAAAATTAATTGCAACAGAGTAAGTAACAAAGAAACAAATATTGGGTAATATGATTTTTATATAGGTAATATCGAATTTACTTAATAGTTATGTTATAAAGTTTTTGATTTTGTTGGTGGGGTTTTTGGTCAGAAAGTTGACAAAACTAGTTAAAAGTAGATACATGAACGTAAGGTTAGTCGATTAGAATAATAATAAAAATTAAAAACACGTAGAAAATTTACGAGTAGAAGACCGAACCTTGAGTTGTAGCTTGCCTACGGAACACATTATTTCCATTTTTGGACAAAACTTAAGTTGACGTGATTGGAATATGTACATTTAAAATGAGTTTTGTTTTTCGAATCGTTTGGTTGTACCAATATAGCTTCAATTTGAAGCTTAGATTTATAAAATCTCATTCTTTTCATTTTAATCTGCTCTTAGGATAATTGTATCGTCGTAGTCAGCAAAATACATTTTATAATTTTATCTTTCAGGCTTCAGCTTTTTATAAGCTTTTTATAAGAACATTCACTATATTCAAAACTATCCCTATAATAAGTTATAGTTACTATTTATTGATATGTATCCTCGTATAATTAATAATTATTACTCCCTGCAACCCACAAAATATCTACGGGCCAGTTTTTAAGACTTTTTGTTGATTATTATTTAATGCTTTAATATAATATAGGTACAATCAAGAGCGCTAGTTAATACATAAACTCCGTTCATGAAACCTTAGGAACCAGCCATTAGAACTCAGATGGCTGAGAAGGAAATAGATGCGTTTGACTAGATTAAATATTTACAGAAGTGAATATTTAATCACATTATATCATAGTCGTTCTCGAAGTGCTTCACGGTCGTAATGTTAGCTTTAACCAATAATTTTCAATTTGCGTCTGCCCTCGCAAACATGTCAGCATACATCAGCGTTATAGAAACGAACTGAACTGAGCACCGAGAGCCAAATTGCGGGAAATTTATCATACAATAAATTCGTATCAATCAGAAATTTACATATTAATTTAAAGTGTTATCTTTTGCTGTAAAAAGTCCAATTTCGATACAAATGTAGGTCGATTTGTTGGTAGAGCTTTAAAAATGTAGAGTTGGTTAGTTAAATAAGAGTAGAACTGTAGCTAATAGGTTATACGAGTTGGCAGTTTTAACTCGTGTTTGAAAAATGCACTCCTCGGCAACGCCATGTCTATTGACCTTAAATAACATTAAATTCAATAATATTTTTATATTAGGTATGTACTATTAGTCCCAGTTTTGGTCATAATTATTATTCGACTGCTTATTAGCATTATAGCTATTTTTATGTCAAAATTAGGAGATGACTTACTCAAGTTTCCTTATACATACTTGGTATTAAAGTACTAAAAACTTGTGTAAAAAATTCTTTTACCTACTTAAAACAATGACACACAATATTTCTCAATAAATGGGTCGAAAGAGAACTTAAATCAGGCGGTTAAAAATAACAAGGCCAATTTAAGTTGATATTAATTTATTGGGACAGCAATATTAATGTCTTTTTGATGTGATCATATTAAGTGCAAGAAGACCGTCCTTCGATCATATCATACTATACAAAGTACTACCAGCGAAGTTGATTCATAGGCAGACGGCGGACCTACGTAATTTGGTCGCTTTCTGTCAAACCCAGCCTTCCAGTCAAATCCAGATCACGATTAACGAGCGATTAACATTGAATTGATATAATTAGACCAAATGACGCAGGTCAACTGCATATGAATCAATTTATTCGATGGTACACACACACCTATACAATTACAAAATATAATTCAATATCATTAAGTACATCAATTAAAAAAAAAAACACCCATGACACATATTGATAACAAAACACTTTCTAAGCTTTAACATAATTTTGCAAAATGACAAAAAATATGCCGATAGTTTTCTATCTAGCTACAGTTTTTGCCATAAAGATATTGCGTACATTTCTTTGTCATATTCAAGTTTTCAAAGTTTGTAGAATCAATTATTTGAGTGGCAGGAGGTATTCGATGAAACATTCTTTACACGTAGCTCTGACAAGGTGAGCAAAGCTTATAATTGCTAGATAATTGGCCTTTGCACGTGCAAATATTGCTTATGGTGTGTTTGTCCGAGACACTTTTTTGTGCAGCAAAATTATTGTCCCTTTTCTGTAGCAATTTTCTTGTAACTTTTTACTTTGTTGCTTACAAGATTATGCAAGAACTATTGTTTACAATATACATAGTTATTTTCCTCCGAAATGATGGAAGTATAAAGGTATACAATTTTCCTTTACACGCATTTGAACATAATTGTTATTATTCTGAATAAATTAGACCACACGTAATTTCTGCAAACCACTACCTAATTCGTAAATGCCTTTTTAATTTAATAAGTGCTTTCGGCTCCATTTGTTAACAATCGATTCCAGACTCTACCTGCGTCGTTATAATGTTAAAATTATGTTAACAAGGTAACATAATTGGATACATGGTCAGTAGCTAAATGAAAGTTCAATGCCTTCAATGTTGGGTTAAACAAAAAAGTGATGTTCTGTAGATTCTATTTATATTTTAGTATAGTTATTTTGGCTCTAATTTTCTATGAGAGTGGGCCCCTATGTCGTTAGCATAAAAGTTCTGTCAGAGGTAAAATAAATCCAAACGAATCGTATTTAAGCGACATTCAGAACATCATTACCATACACTTCGCCAGCTATGCCATTAACGATGATTACAATGTCGATGTTTTAAAATATCACCGTTCAATATTTTCTTTGACATCACTCCTCAGAATTACCATAATTTCGCTATATTTATGGACTTAAACCAGTATGAGACCGTACCATACTTAAAGCATAGAGTTAAAAAAAACTCTGTTTTTTTAAGCTGGGAATACTTTTTATATTTGACTTTTGCTTTAAACCACACAAACGTAAAACTAATATTTTCGGACGTAAACGAGTATGAGGTACCATTGGTACCAAACCTGAAGCCTAGATTTTAAAAACTTCTTGTTTTATTAGGATAATTTTGTAACAAAAATTTTACTACCTGACTTTTGCTTTTAAACCAAAGAATTATTATTAGGCATATTATGAACAGGAAATGTATTTAGAAAAAATTGTATTACACTAATGTGGAAAACCAAAAAATAAAATTGTGAATTAACGAGCCCTGATAATGTTAGGGGAAGGAACTATATTATAATAAAAAAAAACCAAAGAATTATCCCTAAACTAACTCACAAACGTAAACCTAACACTGTAACTTAAGCCTACACATTTCTTGCCTCCGAGAAAAAATCGTGCGTTTTCAATCTCGATACCCGCCATATTTCTCTACGAATATCAGATGGAGCAGCAATAAAGCAGGTTCGCTTGCTGCGACGTACAGCACTCGTAAACTTCGCTCGCTGTGACGTCAATTAGTATCGAACAGAGCCAGGTGAAAAGTTATGTGCGGTTGGAGTTTATGTGGCTGTCTGACTGACTGGTGGGCCTTTCTTTCAATGATTCAATATCAGTCTTCAGTAGTTATGCTTGTTTTGTAGTTAGCGATATGTACTGAGCTGTCATTTTGTAACCTGTTTATAATACCTAGCTTTGTTATTTAATGTTCGGTTTACTATTTTGGATAGAGAGTACTTTGGTAAGTTAAGACTTAACCAAAACCATTCTAAGGATTTCTACAGCATTATATATTTTCGTACTGATTGTAACGAACTATTTATCTTAAAAAATCATAATATATTTACATTACAATCACATACAATATTATCATACTAATTGTATCGAATTATTTATCTTAACACTATTTCTATTTGCATTACCATCAGACATTATATCAAGTGGATTGATCGTTACAGATTTAGTTTCTAACAAAGGTGTACTAAAATAAGTCTCGAATATTGATTAGACCTAGGTATCTACATTGTTCCAGTTCTAGTACACTAGTGCTTGTAGGATTTATAGGGACATTACTAGTAAATACTAAGCCTGGCGCGCTGTAACTCAACGCTACATCTAGCTATAAACTAGACTAGGGCGCAGCTTTATGTCTGTGTGTTTTTAACCGAGTTCCAAAAAGGAGAATATATTCTATATTCGATTGTGATCTTTTAAAAATAAATTCGGTAAATAGGTACTATCAATGAAGTTACCTGACAAACATAAGTCGAAAATCACTTAGCAGCGCAGCTGCATTATGCACACGCACACTTACACTTATGGTTTAATTTTTAGAGTTCAAAACAATTGTTTCCTTAAGAATATATTATTTTATTTAACATAGTTTTTATTTCTTACACAGAAGTTTTCTTTTTCAATTTTTTCATAAAGTATTACCTTCAGCTTCAGTAAGATGATAAAATGGTGAATACTTAATTCCTACTTGTATACTTTGGAGGTTATTACGTATAACTTATAAGTACTTATAAGCATAATATTATACAAGCAATTAATAAAGCTGCACTGTATATGGTCGGAACACACAGATGTATTTTTAATTATTTGATCGTCAGATATCGGTCAGGCAGCCTTGTAATTAATAAACTTTGTTAACGCCTTAAAGTAATTATTTTATGCAGTTTTAATTTTAATGTTTCTGAGTTCTGATCATATCAGTACACTTGGTTGTTTAAAATTAAATTGGGCAACTTCTTATGTAAGATGGTCAACAAAAACTTGATGTTAATAGTAATACTATGAATAACTCTAATTTATTAAGGTCTTTCAGACGGTTTTCAGATGATATGAAAGTTTCATTTGAGAATGCATACGTTTATTATTAATCTTTAAATTTGTACTTAATTACTTGGGTACACTAACGTTTCATTTTATGTTTTAATACGCGGTAAAGATTCAAAATATGAACAAAAACAACACAGTTGTGTTCTTTGTTCAAGATTAATAGAACAAAATAGAATTATTTGAAGGAAAAATAAATAAAGAATCGTTCTAAAGTGGCACATAAATAAGATTAGATACTCGCTTTATTTATGCATATTATGTATTTTAAATTAAATATATTGGATGATTTGGAGCCGTTTAGGCAAAAAAATGTTATTGATTTTAGTGACTAATATTTGAATGGCCAATAAAAACTCAATAAATTCGGCACATGATATACTTATTTATCGTGTGGTAGGAATAGGAATGAATTGTCTTATCTTGTACTTGTTGTGGTTTCTAAAATAGTTATATTATTTACATTTGAGTGCCAAATAGGGTATTTTTTATTAAAGTAACAAATAAGTATATATTTAAATGCTCACTAGGAACAGCTGATAGAGAAGTAAATAGTTTTTAAAATTGAAATTAAATTTTATAAAATGCTAACATACAGGAAAAGGTTTTGAGCTGTTTTGAGATTGTGATCGGACGATAAATTTAAGTGACCAAACTAAACCAAGGATTTTATTTTTTAATCAATTTCCATCCATTAATTTACGATATTAATATCTATCTGTTACTTATTTTTCTTGCAGGTCCTCAAAGCCGTCGGGAGTCGGGATCACAGGCGAGCGTTGTGCGTGGAATCCTGACATTTTTTGTTCCCCACGGCACGATAGCTACGGTTCGTTATTTAAACATAGTCCAAGAACTTTCATGGTCCAAACCACGATACTGAAGAGGGAGAAAAAAAAGAGAGCTGTGAAGAAGTTACCAATAACTGGGAGTTAAACTCGTATTATTATCATAATACACTGATTTTTGGTTGATCGATTTTTATGATTTTTAATGGTAAGCATTATAATTTTATATTTTTATGCATATATTGTATATTTTAAATAAAGCCTTTGTGTGCAGTTCAATTAATTATACCTATTTGTATTTGTAATGTTATCATTATGTGTACAATAAACAATATTTTGTTGTTGTTTGTTGAAGTAAAAGTTTCTCATAGAATACCAGCGCATATGAAGTTGCCGGAAACATTATCAATAGCTTTCCAAAAAATCTATAATAGATTATTCGTATATAATGTTTATTTTGGAGTGTACATAAAACACTTCATCCACCCCGCGCCGCGTGCCGCTGACACAGTGGGGGCTCGAACAAAACGCGCAATGGTCCGGAAATATCGCTACATTTTCTTCCTCCTCGCTGGCCGCGCTCATTATCTCACAGAATGGCCCTTTGTTGTCTTAGTGGCTTTATTTACTCTATGTAAGACTTTAGACTTCTAGATCTTAAAACCTATCGCCTGAAAATGCTGTCAATTAAATAGGTCTACAGAAAAGTACTATCAGAGAAATCTGAATCAGATTGTGGACCGTTCCGTTGATTTGCGATCGTGGCGGATTAAGCATTTTGCCGCCCTAGGCCCTATCTAATATGCCACCCCTTTTGAACAACGAAATTCTACATTGTAATATTTTGATCAGCGTTTTCTTAGAGAATTGATAATAATATGTACACTGTACATCTTGGCCGGCTGGGCTTGAAATATCGTGACCAAATAATGGAGGTAATTCTGAAATTGTTTAGTTTCCATCATATTTCGAAACTGTACAAGTTGAAAGTTTTATTAAGAATATCAGAAGTTTCTTTCTTACTTATACATAGGTGAAAGACATAAAAATAATATCATACAAAATCCATCGTACCTCTTTTAGGGTCATTTCATACTAAGACGAGACGCAACGCGACAACGCGACTGTGCGTATTTATGATTCACTATCTTAAAAATGTTTTGTATGTATGTTGAAGAGTTGCGACGAAACATTTTCATTCGACAGGTTTCTTTAATTGGGAAGCCCTGAGGAATTTTATATGCTAATAAATGTCATTCTGATTACCTGTTTATACCTGGTAGGACTATATAAGTGATTCACAACTCTGTCGGTATACAAAATGCTTGTCCATTGACGATATTCTGTTAGGTAGACTTTAAGTAATCATTAATACTTATATGATTCATAGATATAATGAGGTTTAAGGTTTGACCAAACTTTTGCTTTAAAATAAGCACCTAAAAGTTCACAGAATTCAAAACACTAGAGATCGCCCAATGGTCGAAATTCGACCAGTTCAACGACATTAGGACTTTATCATATTTTTCAACACTGGTCTCTGGGGATTGTCTAATAGTATCTAAGATTCAATTTAAAAAAAACTATACTTATCAACTCGTTGTCAACAGACTTCAACCATAAATAAAAGAGTATAATTCGTATGTATAGGCTTGTCACTCAAAAATCTGTCATTTCTCATGTGTGTGTGTTGTAGTGTGTGTAATGTTTTATTTGTTTAAAAAATGTATGATAAAAGCATAATTTCAAAATAATATTAGCTCGATGCACTCCTTCACCATATAAACTATAACTGTGCAAAATTTCATTCACCCACGTTTCCCCATTTTTCGTCAAAAGGGATACAAAGTTTTTGGCTCACGTATTAATATATAGATAAATAACTAGCAGCAATATAACTATAAACTATGAAAGATATTCATTCAGAATTTATTGAAATGCGATAACAATTTCCAATTGAAATTTTCGTTCAGAATACAGAAATATGAATTTGAATTTTGTGATAAAATATTCATTTGAGGACAATGGCCAGTATGTAAAAAGATATTTAAATAATTCTTGTATTTCCGAACGCGTGCGTGGAATAGGGGAGACTCGAACCCGGATACACCCACCCCAAACATGGATCATTTAATTTGAATATGTAATGCCATTGTTACAGAAATATGAAAATTAAGTGTTTTATCTATTTAATGTTTGATTTTGATTTGGGTTGTCTTAATATTGAGTATATTTCCATGAAGTTTGGAAGCAATTACTAAGAATTGTTATTAACATACATATTCACTTATTCAGCTTACTCAGATCGTATTTTTTTTAATGAAGTCAATTATGTTTCAATTATTTGTATCTATCCGATTCAAGGCCTAATTTTTTACAATAATTTAGTTTGTTATTGGATATCTTACAAAATATTCTTTAATTACAGTTTCGGAAATGAAAATCATTCGATTCGTAGCATTTTATATTTACTGTTTTTTTTCTAAAATAATATTATGTTAATATTTTGTTAGAAATATAATTTTAGAAAAGAAATTATGTGTATAAATAGTTATCTTAGTTATTATTCAAAATGTTCCCTAAACATTACATACTTAGTAAAATTAATATAAAATAGTAAGTAGTATGTACATATTTTTATAACAATTTATCATTATAATCATAATTAAGTTTATTTTAGCGTGAACATAAACAAACAATGAAGCTCATTTTTTCCACTTAACGGACACAACGTCAGTCTCCCCTATACGGGATTTCACATCATTGCTAAATTGGTGGCTCATAAATCCTGCTGTTTAATTTAATCAACTCCCGCGTTTCATACATACGTGTACATGACCACTATGTTTTGACCCCTCAGTTTCTTACTTTGTACCTACTTTAAATATAATTCGTATTCGTTAATTATAAGTCATTAAAGTTATGAGTTTGAGCAATTTAAGTTACATTCCTAGGTTATTTGAGTAATTATAACATTATTATCATCGAGATTTAAGGGAGTCAAAAAAAAAACGAAAATATTAATATTTTCTGTTAAAAATGTTTGTGGAGCCACAGCAAGGTTACAAATTTCGATTTGTAGAAATTTATAAATAATAATGCGCTATCGAAAAATGTTTATAAATAAGCTACAACTAAATAAAAACAAAAATTTCATATATTATATATGCGATTTATATAATATTCAATAAATTCTAAAAAGTGTTACACGTAGCTCCATCTAGCAGATACTGCCGGTACTACAATGAAACGAAGGCTTCGACGCAACTTAGCACGGTGTCGACGCAAACCTTTGATGCCTTTCTGCATAGTCTTTCGTTTTTAAGCTGCATTTCGGGCAATACATTTTCAATTTCTGGATGCACAATGCTATTATATTTTAAACAGATAAATTCTAATACACGAACGTAGATTTGCCATAAATTGCAATGGTCTAAATAAACAACAGCTCCAAAGGTTAGTTGACTAGTGACAACGCACCTTTCCTTGACGTCGAAAGAATATTATTTTGATAGGAGTCGTAAATTAGCTTTTTTTTAATAAACCGGTTTAATTTTTCAACAAAGTATTCGAAAAATTAAGAAAGAACCCTACATAAATAAACACTTTCTCTTCACCGGCTAAGGTCTAATAATACTCTTGAAGCTCAAATTAAAGTGCCTATTAACAGCAATATTTTACACGTTACGATTCGCGAGCCATTACAAAGTTATACTTAAAGCTACTTTAAATTCAATATTTGAATAATTATTTCGACAACATTCTACGCCTATAACAACACATCAATATCCTGTTTCCTTATTTACCTTTCCAAATTCAAACTCTACGCTCGAAAATGGAACAGTAAAATTCATCATAGGTAACTGTAATGTCCCTCTATGGAGTTCCCTGATAAGAGTAACCCTGGGGTCAGGGCGCCGACAGGTCCCCCGATAAGTAGGATTTACTTCGTTAAAAGGTGCCCTAATCGTGCCATTCCCATTCGTTATGGTAAGCCTATTTCGTGGGTACTTTATGCTGTATGAGAATAGACCTTATATTACACGGGGCTATCTGAACGAAGCTATGAAAATTAACTTAAATATTTGGGTTTTCAGCGTTATTATATTGCTCTTTTAGCTATAAAGGTGCACGTGAGATCTCTATGTTGGTTAGGAATATTTCGAGTTATCGCAGGCTGTTATTTTGTTATTAAAACTATAAAAATTGAGTTATAAAGTTGTTTGCTTATATTTAGATAAGCTATCATTAATATAAGTATTAATATAATATGTTTTCATGGTCAGTAACTCTATTGTATCCTTTAATAGAAAACGACCTTATAAAGGATTATAGTTAATAAATTATTAAACATTACTCAATAATCGTTTCCTTTAATAAATACAATGATTAGATCTATAAATTCTATGATTTATCACCGATGAGCTAAAAATTAACAAGCTTAAAAATATGATAAATGTTAAAATATTGAAATTGTAATAAAATATAAATATTTTGTTAGTCGTAAAACGTTTATTTGTTGTTTTAGCGGAAGTTATGAATAAATTGACTCGAACGATGGAACAGGCTGTAAAAACGCCGTAAAAGTTCATCGTGGGATGTAAAATAACTCATTATAGTATGTTAATTAATTTTCGCTAAACGTTTGAATTAATAAGAGTGATTAGAATTAATAGTTGTTAAAGTAATTATGAAAAGAAGTTGAAGAAATTAAAAAGTTCAGAATTATGGTTTTATAGCGTTCTAAAGTTAGTAGTTAGTAGTTATTCCTTTCTGCGTATTATTACACAGAAAGGAATCATATCGATTTATTTTTACACACAATAATATTATAAAATTATTTTTACATACATTTCATTTTACAAAAAGTATCCATCTACTAGATAAAAACCTACTGCAGCAAAAACTTAACAAGCTTTTTAAATTTACAGATAAAATAACCACAACGACGTCTACGAGATTGCACTGCGGGCTTTTAAAAAAAATAAATTAAATTGTAATTAAACTCTACCGAATGTTCTGCGCAGGTATTAAAAATATTTTAATGAAATTTAAATTTCATAAGGTGGCGAATAATGAGTTTACAGTGTATAAACGGGACCGCGTTACGGCGACAGCGTATTTAAATTAGCAATACATGAAAATGCTTTGAAACGCGCGCGGCGCGATACTCACACATTGGGCGAATTATAATGCATGTGTACACACCCTTAGCGCTCTTCTCACTTAATTGGAATATATGGAACATGAAATGGCTGCTGCTTTTAGATAATTATATTTGTTTATTAAAACTAGAGATCGCCCAATGGTCGAAATTCGACCTTACTTGCAACGACAGACTACTATATTTTGTAAAAAATATTGACTTCATCATAGTTTTTTTCTATTCTTGTCTCTGGGACTCAGCTGATCTCAGACTGGCCGTTTTTGTCTAACAGTATCTAAAATTAAATAAAAAAAAACAATAATCCATTTTCAATTTGTCAACTTGTTGCCAACAGACTTCAACCATAAATAAAAGAGTATAATTCGTATATATACGCTTGTCACTAAAAAAATCTGTCATTTTTCCTAGTAGTAGTGTCGTAGTGTGTGTAACGTTTTACTTGTTAAAAATATATATGATAAAAGCATCATTTTAAAATTCACCATATAAACTATAACTGTGCGAAATTTCATGCACCTACGTTTCCCCATTTTTCGTAAAAAGGGTTACAAAGTTTTTCTCTCACGTATTAATATATAGATGATTAGATTAGTCTGATATTCAATAAGACTTTCGGAGAAATTGATACATAGGCCGATGGCAAACGCCAAACTTACATGGATTTGGCGGCATATGTCAAACCCAGCATAACCTTATAAAATACAGTAGGTTTGCCAATATGCTCATGAATAGCTTTCTCTGATGGTATTATATTAAAAAATACGTTAATAATTTGGAGCTTTCCTGCAATGTAATCAAAGATATTCCTTTACTAAGTTCGCTGGTATTTCTCGGTTTCAGACAAAGCGGTAATGCGCAATGAAACAAACGTTTCATGTTCTCAATAGGCGCTCCAACGACAGAAGTAATACTAATACAGAGATTAAGATTTCATTCCCGCACTCGTAACGGCATTAATTAAAAGCCCTAAAATCTAATAAAAGATATCTCGCCGGAGACCGAACGCTGCATTCATAAGGAAAACTTCGGCCGTTAAAATTCCTCTAACGGCGCGAACCATCTCCTTTAATAAATACGGGCCCCCTCTAATTTTCCGTCGCGAGATTTAAGTGGCATAAATTTTACACTGAAAAGAAACTCCGCGAAAGAAGATCTCGTACTTTTTACGACGGAAAATCCCATTCGCCCCTCGGGCGGCGACTTGTCTCTCTTTTAAATTAAATTTTCACTCCCAATTTGAAAGTATAATGTCATTTCACTAGAATTCCGTTATTAAAACTTTTAAATCATTCGTCAGTTTCCAAGCTCAAGGGTGAGATCGCTTGATTTTTTAATCAAAATGGGATCATTTCTAGTGATTTTTTACGAGCGCGGCTCCCGCATCAAATTGTCATTAGCCACTTGCGTATCCGATATTGCTTTTCTTTCCGAACTGCCGCCATTTTGTTATTTTATTTAGATTTGAGACCCTTTCCGGGCCCTCTTTAGTCGCTTTAAAATTAATATTTCTGAAATGTTGAAGGTTTACGAAATCAATTAGAGTTCTATTTACTCATAAATTCAATCTCTTTCATTATGTTTTTTATACTCACATAATCAATTATTACCACGTTAATTACGTACAATTGTTATAAGTATTATGACAAGGCTTATCGGATAGTTTTAATTACGAACAATATTAAAAAACCAAAGGTTCAAGTGAATTTTCGAACGCATCCATCGTAAAAAGTCAAGGAAGAAAGTGACTCGTCGGAAGTGAAATTTCTTGGGTCCTTGACACACAGACACGATTCAGACGATCTTTTATAGACCATAAACATTTTACTAGCCCGACCTTGGGGGTCCGTAGGTCGTTGTACGGAACTTTACGACTCGTCTCGTTTGGGGAGCCAGATGATTGACACTGATTTATCCTACTGAATAATAAGACGGATAAACAAAATGGTACAAACAGATGGAAAATACCTTAAGTGGTAATTTGATCTGTTCGTTATAGACTGAGGTATTATCATCATCATCACATTCTACAGAATAAAGAGAAAATTAGAGTTAGAGAAAATGAAGTATAATTAGTAATAATAACTCACTTATTACAAAATTTGTGACCACAAACATTTTAAGGTAAATTGCACAAAACACTCACCTTTCTAACGGCAATTAAAACTGTCTTTGTATGACTTTACCTTTCTTTAACTTTTTAAACACCTACATTCTTTCGCTAGTTGTTAAACCATGACAAATATGCTTAGCAGTTAGAACTATGCCAACTTAAAAAAAAAGGTTTGTGTTTAAAAAAGGAACAATGTCCGAGCTTTTTGAAAAAGCTTATAAAGCGTTGCGCAAAAATAACGGGACTTAACAATGGGTGTTGAATGAAAGGGTTGTTTTTCTTGCGAAAGCAATAAAAGGGTTCGAGGGCCGGTCATTGTCGCCATCCCTTTCTCTATGAACAATAGAACAATGTCTTGTGCAATATTGTCGGAGCGGATGTTCCATTTTTGCTACATTTTTTCCTCGAGGCATTCCAAAGTTCAATCCTGCGTACTTATTTTTGCAATATTTTGATATTGTATTGGATAAAAATTATATAACCTGGTAATCTGATATAGCAAAGGGAGCAACATAATTTAGCTGTGTTAAGAAGGCGACTAATCCAAAATTGTCGATTTTATAAATCATTTTTGTACTTGATAATAAGCCCCGAATTTTTTAATTTTCTAAACATAGATACTACATTATATTTCCAAGAATTCGATCTGAGCGAAAACACGATATCGTAAAATTTTCTCGATAGAAAAAAATCACAAAAATACATCTAACTTTGATGATTTTTTTCATATATTGCCAAAACCATGCATTAAACTAAGTTAATATTTTTACACATCATATAAAATTCTATCACTGAGGGTTCGACTTAGCGGATTTTTAATATTCTTTATATTTTTTAAGATATTTAAGAAAAACCACATTGGAGCTTCAACGCTAGATTTATCTCACCTCTCAGTCGCCAACAGTCGCGTTCGCGCGCGCCTGAGGAGAGGATGTACTTCTTTTTCCTTTACTCCGGATTGAGAAAATATTTAATCGAAACCATGGGAAACAAACAAAAATGAAATAGACACACTAAAAGCAACCTTTACAGTAGAAAACGGGAGCCGATGAAAAATTGTAGAAGGCTTTTTAATTTAATATAAAATATGTTTATTTGTTTACAAATATGATAATATTATCATGACAAATAATTTGTCAAACCCATTTGCGGCCGCACATGCGTAGTGCTTCGTGCTTGAGATAATACCATTGGACGATCTGCGTATATCGTCCAATGGTATCGTCTCATAGCACGAAGCTTCGTGACGATAGACGAATCAGCGGCCGCGGCAATAGAGATTGAAAAAATAAATCGGCTTTAAATCGATATAGACAAAAACTAGTGTATGACAGCGATTTGAAAATCGATTTGGTTTCAATGAATGTCGTACTCGATACTATGAAAATATCGAATAAATTTCTTCGGAACAACGCTACGGTCTTGAAATGATAAGATTAAATTGTCAAACAGTGATAACATTATAATATTATATGCAAAATTCACTACTTCAACCATTTGCTTGATAATAAATAATAATAAGAGTATGAACAAAGATGACGGCACATTTATGTAAGGATTTAGAAGAGTACATAATATACTGCATAATTTATTATAAGGTATTTTATACTTACCTGATATTGCCATTTTGTCTGAAAAAAATTCTTTTTAGGGTTCCGTGCCCAAAGGGTAAAAACGGGACCCTATTACTAAGACTTCAATGTCTGTCTGTCCGTCTGTCTGTCTCCAGGCTGTATCTCAAGAACGGCTATAGCTAGACTTTTTACACAATGTGTATATCTGTTGCCGCTTTAAGAACAAATACTAAAAACAAAATAAAATAAATATTTAAGGGGGGCAATACCTGATTTTTTGCTATTTTTTGCTTGATATCAATAATTATTATTGATATCAAGCAAAAAACCTCCTCCGACCTTGACGACCTCTGTGGCTCAGTGGTGAGCGCGTCGGTAGCTCAAGCCGGGGGTCGCGGGTTCGAATCCCGCCGACGGAACAAAAAGTTTTCAATGTTCCCGGGTCTGGATGTGTATTAAATATGTGTATGATATAATAAAAATCTTAAATATATGTATAGCATAAAAGTATTAAATATATTTCCGTTGTCTGGTACCTGTAACACAAGTCCTTTAGGTACTTAGCACGGGGCCAGACTGACGTGGTGTGAAGCGTCCATAGATATTATTATATTATTATTGCTAGGCACTTGAAATTTTTACAAAATCCTAAATTATATTTGTACTTTAATAATGGATAGTAAAATTTATATTTAAGGGGGCTCCCATTCAAAAATTACAATATTTAGGCTATTTTTAGCTCTATAACGGTACAGAACCCTTCGTGTGCGAGTCTGACTCACACTTGGCTGATTATTTCGAACTTACTTATTTCTGTTATTCAAAGTAATCACGCGTGCAATCAATGCACCTTTGCCAACGCAGTGGCAGTGTATGGATGCCCTTCTTGAAAATATCAGCTGGACGGCAGACTACACAAAATCTTTGACATTCCTGAACACGTGATTTTAGTATATCGAGATGAAATTTGAGCTGGGTTTTTATCAGCACCAGCATCAGAGACGATTTTAGTGATACCATGGCGGATAACTCCGCCGTTAGTTGACGGATTTGCAAAATTCTTTTGTTATTGTATAAGATGTAGTCCGAATTTCGTAACATGTTAACAAAAGTGGTGATCTGATGGTGCAATTCATAAGAAATCGAGGGGAGCTAAAAAGAGGAAACTAGCTGACCCAGAAAATATTGTTTTGCCAATTATTTTTTTTATAGTATCGATATAAAAAGTTAATAAAAACATATTGTCAGGCCTAACGAAACGGTTGAACCGTTTTGGATAAATTCGGGCACAAACACTGTGACCCGAGAATTTTATGCACATATTTGACTAGATGACCCGTCAAACGTCAGTTCGCCATATAAATTATTTCTAGTATCAATAATATATTATATCAAGAAGCAGATAAAAAATTATCCTCAAGCCTAACGAATGTATGTATGCAACATTTCATTGAATCGGTTGAGCAGTTCGCTTACAAACATTGTGACATGAGAATTTTGTATATTTTAATCTAACAAATGTTAATATATTTTACGCAAATACACAAAAAACTAACCAAATTCGGACGTGGACGAAGACAATGGCTAGTAGTAGTATATTAAATAAAGTTATAATATTTTTGTAACAACCACAGCAGAATCGATCCAGGTCAGAGCCTATTCGATTTCGATAAATAAACATATCATAAAGTATTACCAGTGTATAAGGTAAAAAGTATTAATTTGATTCTCAAAGTACAGATGGAAAATGTGACTCGAACTTCTCAAAATAAAATTTTGAGAAGTTCGAGTCACATTTTTCATCTGATATATTTGGTTATACTACGTTTGTACAAAAAGTGGTTACGAGAATAATTACACAAAATAGCCTTGGTGACATTTTGAATGCGTTGGGCGAGTACGGGGGGTATGAAGTGCGCGGGTGAAAACCGATAGTTATATGTCGCCCCCTTAACAATTCAAAACATGACATATATTATTACTAGATGACACCCGTAACTCCGTTGCGCCAAAATTCGTTTATTTCACGGGAACTGTACATTTTTCCGGGATAAAAACTATCCTATGTTCTTACCCGAGACTCAAAGTATCTCCATGACAAATTTCAGCAAAATAGGTTCAGCTGTTTGAGCGTGAAAAGGTTACAGACAGACAGACAGACAGACAGACACACTTTCGCATTTATAATATTAGTATGGAAGTATGGATACTGTCTCTTCTTAGCTAAAGGCTGAATAATGTGTTCGTACGTTTCTGATATCCGTCCCTAATTCTTGCTTAAAAATGTAATTAATTCTACCTCGCCGATTTACGAGCTTAATCTTGTTCTTAATTTATAATGTCCTCTACAAAAAAATTACATCTAAATAAGAGGCGTTCTCTGCGTGGTTCCCGAATCTCCCGGCGAACCTTACAAGATACATAAATCGCCCCGACCCGTATAACTCTCGTCGGCCATTAAAAAGATAAACAACTTAATATAGGCATAATAATAAACAAGTCGAGGCCGACTTAGTTAAGGCACCGCGTACCCGTTCATAATTTTATTTATTCACGAAATCGTAAATATCTGTAGGAATAATTTCGAAGGCTTTTTGCGGGGATTAAGGCGATGCGGGCGGGAGAAAATTATATCTGGCTATAACAGTTATCATGCATCACCTGGAAGACGCTTAATGCTCCTCGCAATCTCGGGGGCGGCGCGAGACTTCGCTCAAATTACTTTTTCAAAGTATTTACATGTAAATAGAGTTGCCGTGTTCGGTGTTCCGAACTTTGCGGCGCCCCCCCCGCCTGCGACGTCGTCTGCGTCGTAGAGACAATTTTAAACCTGCAGAGATTTATATGCTCTATACGTATGCTTACAAGACACTGTAAGAGAAGGGTTTAGATGAATAATTAAGTTCGGGTATCAGCAGAAGTTCCTTTGAATTTATAATATTACCCGTCGTTAGTAAAAAGCGGGCTTAGCGGCGTAGCGCTTAGCTTCGTAGAGAACATTTTTATTTTTACTTCATACTAAATAAAAAATAAAAATCCTAAGTGGATGATGAGCAATAAAATATAATTCCTGTCCTAAAAATTTAAATTTTCTATTGTTAAGAAAGTCCATTTTGATATTATGTTTTACTAATTATGAATGATGCATGCTCACAGACCTCACAGTACAATAATAGAGTCGTTAAAATTGATTGTGCTCCTTAATCTATACTTATAATAAAATCGTAGAGGTAAAATTTTTGTACATTGAAAATAAACTTGAAAAAACGAGTCAGGGGCATGTAAAAAATTTTAACTGTTTTTAAAATTTTTGTTTCTCTGTCTGTTTGTCTGTATGTCTGTTTGAACAGGCTAATCTCTAAATCAGCTGGACCGATTTCAATGAAATTTAGCATGATGATACCTTACATCCCTGGTCAACATCTTAGATACTTTTTTAACCGATTTTCAAAAAAGGAGGAGTTAATGTTTACTTTGGTGTTTGTGGTCAGATTTTCAAAATTATTTTTTGTTGTATAGATTGCCCGAATTTGATACCATGTTTACAATAAAATCGGCCAAGTGCGAGTCGGGCTCGCGCACGATGGGTTCCGTACCGTTATACAGGGTGTAACAAAAATAAGTGTTAATACTTTTGGCCGTGTACGTGTTCCTTGAAGAGAGTTCACAGTGAAAGTAGCAGCGCTGAAAGACCAAAATTTTTTTTTCACTTTTGTATGGGGAAACTCGTGACGCTCGGGCCCCTGCCCATACAAAAGTGAAAAAAAAAATTCGTCTTTCAGCGCTGCTTCAGCGCCGCCGCTTCAGAATTCACTGTGAAAGTCACAGTGAACTCTCTACAAAGAACACGTACACACCTTAAAGTATTATCACTTATTTTTGTTACATTCTGTAGAGAAAAAATAGGCCAAAAGTTGTGTTTTTGTATGGGAGCCCCCCTGTCCACGCCAAGCAGTCTTCAAAGAAAGGATTTTTCAAAACGATAAGTATCTGAGGTTCAAGTTTCCTGGGTCTTTGATGTAAATTAACAATTTCGTGTGTAATATAGATCCAACAGCTAAAATAGTCGTAGATGGGTGTTCAATTTTCTAAATCTCGATTTTAAAAACAAACATTCACGCGGACGAAGTTGCGGGCAACAGCTAGTATTATAATAAATTTATTTGTGTAGAATATGTATCTAAAATTCATAAGCTGACATGAAACTAAATGTGTTGAAAGAATAGATTTTGGAATGAATTCTTAATTATAATTATCTTAATTACTTTTATCTGATATAGAAGCCAGCTTGCGCTTTATATAATATTGTAAATATATAGACAGATGTTCTAGCATTATTCGTATCATTATATACTCTATATAGCCTATAAGGCCATGTAAGCGAGGATCGTATTAGCATATTCTGCGACTGATTTAATGATAAAATAAATTAGTATGATACACAGATAAGTATTTTTGATTATCTTTATTATGGCCATTTTAATAAAATTTAATAGCCATTATGCTACTATTTAATTGCTAATACAATATTATAATTATACAATAAACTGGAGCAGATTCAGCAGCATCATCAGTTAGCTTGAATAATATTGAAGATTGCTGAATCTGCTTCAATGAATATTCATTTAAAACATACAATATAATAAAATATTGAGTCCAAGTTATTATTCCTCACTAATACTATAAATAATAATATGAAAGCCAGGGGCCGTACCACGAAACTATTTTAAGACTTAAATAATCGTACGAGAATGCCGCGTCCTACTCTGACAAACGTGTAATGTCGTTGTTAGAGCAGGACGCTGCATTCTCGTTCGATTGTTTGAATCTCAAAACGGTTTCATAGAACGCCTACTGTTACCTACTTACACTTAGACCGCTTGACCGAATTAGTTGGATACCTATATACCACGTAGTCCCTTCATAATATTATAGTCATCTTCAAAAAAAACTTAAGACAAGATTGTTAAAAGGATTAGTGTGTAAATGCAAATAAGAACCATCCTAAAACCAAATTCAATAATTACATCCGAATCAGCATTCACACCGAAGAACGATATCGCTTACAATGCACGCCTCATCCGGGCCATAATTATCATCCATTCTACTTATAAACTTTCATAACGGCCTATACGTCGACTTAACCTCTACTTTCGGGGATCCGGCCCCCGGGGGAGAAAGGGGGACTGTAATGGGCGCCTAAGAAAAACGGGTGCAAGGCTCGGAATAGAAAACGCTCGGGTAATAGGTTCGGCGGAAAGCTGCCGATTTATGCTCGGTACGGGCACTGGGAATATCCGAGCGGATTTTTAATGGGGCCATTGTTTCTATTTTAAGCGAAGCGTGCGAACGGAATACGCAACTTCAGTTTTGTTTTCTTAATGGCGCGTTTTAATGGTGCAGATAACGATGTTTATTCAAAATTCGGTTCATATTGTAATCATCAGAAGGCCTTTTAATTTCTTATTATCCTTTGTGGATCAGGTAGGCATTAATATCTTTTGTTTACCTTATCTCTTAATAGCATACTCCCAAAGGTATTTGTAAATATTATTTGTACAAATTATAAGTACCCAACTACCGTGTCCAATATAAAAGTCTATTTTATCTATCAACGACTATTTTAGTATCAAGGTACAGTGAGTGATACGTGGGAGAGCCATGCTTCGGCACGAATGGGCCGGCTCGACCGGAGAAATACCACGTTCTCACAGAAAACCGGCGTGAAACAGCGCTTGCGCTGTGTTTCGCCGAGTGAGTGAGTTTACCGGAGGCCCAATCCCCTACCCTATTCCCTTCCCTACCCTCCCCTATTCCCTTCCCATCCCTACCCTCCCCTATTACCCTATTCCCTCTTAAAAGGTCGGCAACGCACCTGCAGCTCTTCTGATGCTGCGAGTGTCCATGGGCGACGGAAGGTGCTTTCCATCAGGTGACCCGTTTGCTCGTTTACCCCCTTATTTCATAAAAAAAAAAAAACAGTACAAGAAATATTATGATACTATCCCACTTAGTAATCTGTGCGAAGTGCCTAAACTAACAATGTATAAACTCAAGTCACTAAAAAGTTTATATCTCTAACAAAACTAATAATTATTACTATCTTGGTACTTACCAGTCACCCTAACCCGCTTAAAATTCATTAATCCGTTCTTAAATTAGGTACTTAAACATTAATTTTTATGCCTCATAATAGGCGCAATTAATTACAAAACAACATATTAAATAGATCCAAAATAGAGCCATAAAAACCATTATTGTCAATTTTAAAATATCAGACGGGCCGCCATATTGTTGTTTAAAAAAAGCCTATTTTCGTATTCTAACAATCAACGCCGTCATTTCTCATCTCCGGAAGAAATAAAAATGCCTAAAATAATGAACTAATAACATACCTCGGTCGTTCGGTAAAGCCACCGAAAGCAAAATATATTAGTAGGCAAGTAACACGTCGTTCCCTCGATATAATGAACATGGCTCCCTCGAGCGGGGGCCATCCATCAGGCCCCTTCCCCCTCGCCCCCTTTTCACCCCCTCAAAAAATCCCCCCTCGCCGCTTAGAATGTTTCCAATTCATCACGAGACCCCGCCCTTGACAACTCTATATGAGAATGCCGCGGTAAAAGTCCCTTACCGAGTCTCGATCGCCGCCATCAACATTTCGAATAATAATTTTAAAATTCGATACTTTAAATGTAAATTGTATAAGTAAAGCTTAATGTAAATAAAAAAAAGGTTAATGTAAAGAATATTTTTTAGTTTTCTTTTCGTTTTCCTAAAAATATTTTTGTTTTAGAACATCAACATTTTTTTTATTTTACTCTTTAGTTACAATTACAAATTGTAGAATTTTGAAAAATTTTATTTTTTTACAAAATACATTTTGCTTTTTTAATTTTTATCAAACGATTTTAATGGGTCCTTTATGTGCAGTAAAAGGCAGATCAAATTAAAAAGAAGGCCAATTTATAGGACCGTATATCGTTATTGCCGAACAAACATTATTACGTTTTGTTGATTGGGTGAAATGGAAAATTTTGTACACGTTGTTGGAGAAAATTTGATTACTCTTTTGAAAAAGCTATTAAGGTATTGCCATTGATTACATGCATTATAAGTAGTCAACTGTAAAGTAGGTACTTAGCCTACATAAAATTTAAGAATCGAATTGCACAAAAGCGTATTTTTCCCCTACATTTTAAGCAATACTATCGTATTCCAACAAGATGTTTTCTGTGGAAAACAATATGTTCATAATACAGTTGTAATTATAACATTACAAGCGTAATTTTGACACATAACTAACAGCTTTAGTACCTTTAATTAGTCGGGTGTAATGGCTGTAGTATATTCCTAGCGAACGTGCCTAGTTGAACATCAGTGCCGCAGTGCTAGTTTAATTGCTTGGCACATTTAGTGCATATAAATTTGTATTCATTGCCTATAGAGAGCGCTTACACTAAATAACTACGTACGGCGACATGTATCTGGTTAATGGCACCGTTTGTCCCCAATTTCCCCTTTTTGTTTTCAATTGTAAACTGATTTTTGCGCTAAATGGTAAATAAAAAGGAAAAGGACAAATATAAATGCAAGCGAGATGAATAAAGTAAAAGCAATGGCAATAAAAAGTAAGCAAAAAAGGGAAGGAATGCCGTTACTTATTCAGCCGCCGACGGGGCTGTTTCGTTTACAATTTCTACTTTTCACCCGGTAATATCAGCTGTTACTAATTTTATATGATAGTTTCTTTAAACATGTATTATTACTAGAGATCGCCCAATGGTCGAAATTCGACCTTAGTTTCAAGGACATTAGGACTACTACGTTTAATTTGTAAAAAATATTGACTTTATCATATTTTTTTTCAACTCACGTCTCCGGGACTGCTGCTGCTGATCTCAGACTGGCCGTGTAAGCATTGTCTAATAGTATCTAAGATTCAATAAAAAAAACTATAATCCATTTTTAATTTATCAACTTGTTGTCAGCAGACTTCAACCATAAATAAAAGAGTATAATTCGTATGTATAGGTTTGTCACTCAAAAATCTGTCATATCTTATGTGTGTGTTGTAGTGTGTGTAATGTTTTATTATTAAAAAAATGTATGATAAAAACATAATTTCAAAATAATATTAGTTCGATGCACTCCTTCACCATATACACTATAACTGTGCAAAATTTCATGCACCTACGATTCCCCATTTTTCTTAAAAAGGGTTACAAAGTTTTTCGTTCGCGTATTGATGATTTAACAGGCACTGGGTAATCAAAATAATCTTATAAGGTGGGGTATAATATTTACGTAGTTTATTTTGCCTTTATTTTACATAATTTTTAATTAATTTATTTATTATTTTTATTTAAAACATTAACAAAAACAGAAAAAAGGTTGCAGTACCCAAATATTTATGCTGTTTCATTAAGAAATACCTCGTACCCTCATTTTTAATCCCCTGAAACGTTGGTAATTACGAGGAAAGTAGACTTGCTGTATCGTAGCGAGCTCCGCTAGTTTATTTGCAATAAAGAAAGTGGAATCCCGGGTTTCACTCCGATTACCGGGATGTACGAGCTATCCCGGAGTGTATACGAGTCGGCCCGGGATATACGAGGTGGCCTGTATGGTATATACGAGCTGGCCCGGGATATATGCTGTCCCGGGATATCCCGGTGACGCGCCCCGGGACAAGAAATTATACATATTGTGAAATGCCACTCCAATGGGAATTTATAGAACCAACGGATTGCTCGATAAATTCACTTACATATTTCACTCTGTTACTTCTTGCTTGTATGTTTACCTTGTTTGCTACTTAATTGGTAGGTTAATAAAATAATGTGATATTTTTTGTTTCAGGAATATGAAGATTCCTGATGTCTCTAATGTTCCGGATTACGTAGAGAACTGAAAAGTAATATAGAATATATAATATTTTAATATACATCACTATGTTTGTAGAGAAGTACAGGCTTTAAAATATGAATTAATTAAAAAAATACATATTATATAAGAAAGGAATTGATTAATAAAATAAATGAAACATTTAGTAAGTGGGTAGGTACTACTACAATTATGAAAAATAGAGTAAGCACTACATAGTACAATCATTAGAAACATGTTTTAGATTTTCACAAAGTTCGTTAGCAACTTTTTAAATGACCAACAATTAGAATTTGACCACATTAATGAATTGTATTTCTTTTCCGCATCTAAATTAGTGACATTATAGCCACCATGCTCACAATTTTATCAAAATTAATTTCAAAGCACACCTAAAAATAAGCTTACTATTGATATTTATTTGAAGGTTACATTTGAAGAACGCATTTCGCTGAGACCCGAAAGGAACTGGCTTAGGCGGAACAGCCCTCTTGGGACATATTCACGTTTTTCGAGCATATCTTATTGGCCGTTTGTTGATACCCACGGTCGTTAGTTTCATCGCCCCGGGTCAGATGCCCGACTGATGGGGTTAGGTACACATACAAAATTATATGAAGTTCCTCTTGATATTACTTTATTCGGTTTCCGCAGGGGGTCAAAATTTTTGGCAGGACACAAAATCTGTTTTGTTGATAGGTACCCGTGGTCGTTAGTTTCATCACCCTGGACGATGCCCGACTGAAGGGGTGTTGGGGGGAATGTTAAGTACACATACAATATACTATTATACTACACGTATAATATTATTTAGTTTCCGTAGGGGGTCAAAAATTTTTGCAATTTTTTGAAGAAAACAATAAAGAAACTTGGACACAAAATCTGTTATTTTGGCATATTTCGGATATGGAACCCGAGTCGCACTTGACCGGTTTTATTGAACCGATTTAAATCCAAACTAACATTATAAAAACGAAAGTGTGTCTGTCTGTCTGTTACCTCCTCACGTCTAAACCGCTGAACCGAATTTGCTGAAATTAGTTTTTTTTTTAATCTTTATTTATTTAGAGGTTTTTATACATAAGTATGTGACAACCTCATCTTAATATGCAATTGTATGTACACTTAAACACTAATTCTATAACTACTAGTTGATAAGCTGATAGATGCAAATCTCACCAAAAACTTAAGCTTCTTTGAGTTTTTTTACTTGCAACATTAAGAGGTGAAACCTTCCTACGTCAGTTCTGTATAAAATTAGGTATGAAAATAATTTGAGTTGTGGGAAAAGGATACTTTGCCGAAAAAAAGTACGGTTCTCATGAGATAAATGAATTTTGGCGCAATGGAGCCGCGGGCGTAATCTAGTGTGTTAAAATATTAGCCCGGGCGCGCACTAGCGGCCATCGCCAGTATGGTGTGGTCGCAGGTCGCGCTGCGGCCAGGTGCGCGTCGTCTATGGCGGTTTCATACTAAGGTAGCTATCTCGATGGCCGCCGCGGCCTGGCCGCTAGTGCGCGTCCGGGCGTACTGTAACTTTAATTACAAAAAAATGTAAGCAACCCCTAGTTACACTGTTGCCTATTAACAATACGAAAACATTTTTCACCTACGCTACTTAGCTAATAGTAGGTGTACTTTCAAGATTAAATTGGGCTTTCTAATTATTCCTCGCGAGCACAGATGAGTCTGTTATTGTAAAGGATTAAACGTTCAAATCAAACAAACTCCCATCTCGGAAGGGGAGACCCCTTATTTATTCAGAAGTTTTGTTTACTCCCCTCATGTGGGGGCACAATACCGCTTCGGAAGCGACTTCCAAGTTCCAGGGCGATATTTTTGCTTGTTTTGCTGCAGTAAATCTTAGACGATACTATCTTGTTTATGGAAAATACCTGAATAAGCCTTTTGTTTACCGAATAATGTATATTGTGTAATAAACATGGCTTATTTGAGTATAGAACATAGGCCAAAACTTATGAAATTCAAGAAAAAACCTTGCAGCACTATAATATATACTTAGTGTACGTACTCGATAGAGGTAATTAAGTACAAACAGTAATTTTTACTTTATTTTAATATTTTTTATTAACTCAGCAACTACGCTAAATTTGTTCGCAGCGGGATTCCAACAGAATATTAAAATTCAGGATGGTTTTATTCAGACCATTTTCCATATTAAACTACCTACTTGCAGTGTTTGTACAACCTAAAATCTAGAAGCGCAATGAAAAGGCGTCTCGCGACTAAGCCCGTCTCGACGTCTCAAACTTTTGTTTTACACAGGTGCTCAAAGTTTGCTAGTTCCTGAATACTTCAAATTTAGTTTCTAGTTTATGGATAGTACATAATTTGCATGCATAGTCTCCTTTCGACATAATATTAATAAAAAAAGTTCGCCATATTTTAACTTTTTTTATTAATATTTCGATATAATATTAATAAAAAAAGTTCGCCATATTAATAAAAATCCTAGATATCTGGTATGTAAACAAGCATCTTTAGCAAGCAACTTTTTGGGGTGAGTGAGTGATCTTACCCTGACATTTTAACCTTAAAAATTAGCAAAAGCCTAATTTAAAAATAATAAGTTTATACTATAAAAATTTAAATAATAATAAAAGCAAAAAATTACGACAATATAATAATAGTTTTGACTTTTTTTTAACAGTTAGCTCCTAATTCTACAGGATTCATTCAGTTCAATTCGTGGGAAAATATTCTTAGCTTTATGCCTAGTTCTACAAGAGGTTAACAGTTTTATTAAATCTCACTCGATTGTCGACAATATTCGAGACAACCAAATACATAGTAAAGGTGACGCGCATCATCATAATAATAATATAATAATTGTGTTAGTCACAATATTATATAATAATATCATAATAATTGTGTTACTTAAAACTTATAAAGCTACTTCTCACTTTTAATAGGAAACGTGCGTGAACTGATATATTAAATTATTAAGATGGCAGCAGATTTCGTATTTTTGGTGCTATGTAGCAGTTTCTCTGTATAATAATTATAGAACGTGATAGAAAATAGAAAACAAGTTTCGGATTGGCGGCATAATTTCCGGACCAATACGACCTGCAAACCTTCAAAATGAGAGCGTATTCCATCAGTTGCTTTCCACCAGGAGACCCGTTTGCTCGTTTGCCCCCTCAGTTAAAAAATGCACAAGCCCTCCGTTATGCACATTTCCTACAGCTCTTTTTTTTTGCAGGTTTTTCATATTAACGTACCATCGCGTTTCACGTACACGAACACTTTGAGAGCCACTGTCTTCTATTCCACCCCCGAGCTACCCTTTTTAAGGGGATTTCTTTATGTTGTGAGAGCTCATTCGTAGCGTCCATCAAGGCGATTCCGGGCGTCGTTATGGTCGCGCCAAATGTACCGAAATCATCGCTTCACTACCGAGCTCCTACCGACATATTGTATACTTGATATTGTACGGACTATATTCGATTTGCAGACAATTTCGACGATAGTTGCATATTGAGTTCAGTTTTTACAGTACCTAACCTTAGAATATCTGTCGTATTGTGCAGTTAGTACCTACGGTATTATTAGCCGATTCTTTTGTTAAATCGACTCTCAACTTAGGAAAGATGGCACTTAATTTTGGATTTTACACAAATGCTGATATTATGTGTTTATATGTGACTAGGGTCTTTCTTCTCTCTCTTCTCGGGTACCGTACATTTTTCACGGATATATTAAATTATTATATAATTTAATATATCCGTGAAATAATAGTAATATATTAAATTTCAGCAAAATTGGTTTAGCGGTTTGGGCGTGAAGAGGTAACAGACAGACATACACACTTTCAAATTTATAATATTAAGTATGGATGGTATGGATGGAGATTGGAATGTTATTTTTTGTTTTCTTACTAACAAATCCTTACTTTCTGATAAATGTGGTCTCTATTATGCTCTATGGTAGCTGGGAACAGTCGAATATTAGATTGTGGACACTTCGTGGCGGGATATTTAGTTTTAATAAAGGCCAGCCGTCGCCCGTCGGTATTGCGAACACTGATGTTATTTCTCTCACATTCACTACGATATTATGTCGCTATTTGGGGTTAAACATACTTTATATAAAGTTCATATAAAAGTCTTTTGATCTAATATTATACTTGAGAAATAAATCGCAAATTCGGCCACCCTAGTATTAATAAAAAAAAACCTGGACTTACCTAAGATGTGGCAGTACTTAACATAATAAAATACATACTTATACAGTATGTGACATACTACGTTCATAATATAACCAAACATATACTTGAGAAATACTCATTTTAAGTCGCACAGTTCGACCGTCCTAGTATTAGTATAAAAACCGTAGGATTACCTAAAAATGTGGCAGTACTTAACAGTATAAAAATAAATTTGCAAAAAAGTAATTTAGAAATACGCAATATTAAACAGAGTAATGGTCACGTTTTCCTTACTTTTAACAATAATTGCTGTACTATAGACTTAGTTAACCCTCATAAATTCGTTGGCCAACAAAATAATGTAGTGCAGGTCGGGTCGTTATGACCACACGATTTGCTCCCCGAGAATGCCGCTGCCTGACTTGTTAATCCGAAAATACGTGCGCCGGGAGATTATTGGCTGCAGATAGCATTTACGACACCATTCATTATGATACGTGGAACAAATACTTAAACAGGCATACTAGGATTATTATTTTTTTCTATCGATTTTAATATAAGATTGAACATTAACATTTTAAATGGCAATCAAATCGGCACTTTGACGTCTAATTTGGGATTTATTTTAATTTATTACTTAATAAACTGGTCGTTAATTGCCAAAGTAATACATAAAACAGCTGAAATATTTTTAATACTCTAAGCTTTTCATTCTTATAAGTGATTGTAATGATAAATGATATTACTAAATATAATTATTTTGTTTATAACCATTACCAGTATGATATCATGTGGAGATTTCACTGATAGATTAGAAAGTGTTACATTTCTACAAAGATAAGAGGTTAAATTTTTGCTGTAGATTTAAGTACCTAATAAGGGGCATAGAGCGAAGGTTCCAGTCCGGCACGTCGGCTTTATGGGCCGTTAGTGCTACTGAAATCAATAAAAGTACCGGAATGTACGGCACATGCGCAACACAGACACCAGCACTGACTCAGCTACATTCATTTTATAGCCACTTATATTTGTGTCTATTACTTTGTACTATCTACAATTGATGGCGACTTTTGTGTACGGGGTCAAAAGTACCCGTGTCGCATGAATGTGTTATGTCTTGATGTCAGCACCATTTAATGGTTAATATTAATTTAAATGAAAGTAATTTAATAATGTATAGTTATACTTACATTTAATTTTAACATTACTATGACTTTTATATCAGGTAAATTATTATTAAAAATATCCTCATTATGGCTCTTATAATATGATTTACTTACAAAAAAATGTAAAATATTTACTCAAGTGTTTAATTATTATTCATAACATATTCTAAAAACATAAAAGCGAACGTTTACAAGATTGTAACAATAAAAACTTTATAACTCTAATCACTTAAATATGTTGTAGATTGTTTAAGAATAGTAAACATCGGTCGTAAATGGTCATAAACGTCGAGTTTATGAGTTGTCAGTCTATCACGGCTAGGTCCCATCATCGGTCTTACGGAGATACGGCGTTTAACGAGTGAACAATTAATTAAAAACCCATAAACGCCACGTTTATACACGGTAAAGCCATAAAGACTAACTTTTATAAGTCGTAAACGCGATTGTTGAGGGCCCGCCGGAGCTCAGCGCTCGTATCAGCTTAACCAAAACGCTTATGGCAGCATAAAATCTACCGTAAGATGACTTCTTACTTTTCTGTTGATTGTGCCAATAAAATAAATAAGTAGCTATACCGTGGAATAAATATTTTGTACTAGACGTTACGTGCGGCTTCGCCCGCGTAAATTAGGAATTTCACGGAAACCGTACATTTCCCGCAAATAAATAGCCTATGTCTCACGTGGTCTACTCTATATCTGTGCCAAATAACATAAAAATTGCTCCAGTAGTTCGTGAGACAAGCACTTACAAATATTTTTTCCCGCTTTTTTTTAATTTTTCGTCTTTATCTTCGCTCCTATTGGTCTTAGCGTGATAATATAATATAGCCTATATAGGGCTATAGCCCTCGTCGATAAATGGGCTATCAAACAATGAAAGAAATTTTCAAATCGGACCAGTAGTTCCTGAGATTAGCGCGTTCAAACAAACAAACAAACTCTTCCGCTTTGTAATATTAGTATGGATGTTTGTATTTTGTCCAATTTTATAAATATTTTACACGGTGAAAGATTACAGCGTAGGTAGGCACTTGAATTTTTCACACATTCTTTTGTTATATGTGTACTTTAATATTTAATAATAATTTAAAAATAAAATGAAAATGTAAGGGGGGCTCCCATACAAAAAACACAATTTTTAGCCTATTTTTGCTCTGTATCGGTACGAAACCCTTTGTGTAACTCGCACTTGGCCGATTTTACATACATATTTTATTTACATTATTAGATATCTAAAATTGAGCCATGAATACATCTCTATGACTAATGTCGGTCCAGATATAGATAACAATATCGAATGTCCAAAAATAAAACATTAAATCACGAGGAACAAGACAAATATCGAATAAAAGCAATTCAGACCGTTGTTAGATGTCCCCAAAGAAGTATAAAGGAGATTTATATGATTACACCAAAGGAAACTTTGGATGAAAATTGTGAGATTTTTAAATAAACCATTAAGAAAAAGTTCCGGGCCATTTGAGGTTTATTATGGCGTCGCTTTTGTTGACTACGAGTTTGGATGTCCTGCAGATTGTGAATATATTCATTATTGTTACATTCTGTCGATTTGTGTCGGTTTTAACACATTTTTTGGAGTTGTTTGTTGCTTCATATTGGCTTGTATTATTTTTAAGTGATATTTGTAACCAATATATAATATAACAATTCAATGAAGACTTTCACATCAACTGTAGATACAGAGACCAAAAAAATTTTTCTTATTCTCATTGAGATACAAGTACTTATATCTAGTAAGTACTTACATCTCAATGCTTATTCTATAGATTTTTAGCCGGAAAATATCAAGAAATAAAATATCTGCATAGGAAGCTAAGCCCACGGATGAATTTAGAAAGATTTATCGGAAAATTATACTGATTTTTTTTTGGAAATTTTTCAAAAATTTCTGGTACAAAATACGCAATGTATTTAATTATGCATACAATATAAAAACAAATTATAAAACACATTAAAAATAACGACGAGCATATTTCAATTTTCATCGCCGTTTCATAATTAATTTAACTGGAGGCTTTAATAACGGTTATGATCTGAAGTTTGAGCAGTGGCTGAGAGGCCGTGTCTACGGCGATTTGAATTCTAATTCTATGGTGATGACTTGCAAAAATTATTTCAACTCTTCTTTTCATTCTTAATTTTATATAAGGTTACACAATAATTGCAGAATATTGTGAGAAATTCAATAAATAACTACTGGGATGTGTTCGAGTCATAAAATAAAATATAATTATAATGGAAAAATTGCATAGACTATAATATTATAGTAATACATTAGTTATATAAAAAAAAAATCAACAAAGTAAGTAAGTAAAGTACAATACAAAAAGTATCAAGTTAAAAATACTAAATTAACCTACTTATTACCTAAATTGACACATGTTTCCTCAGTTATAAAATAAATCCTTAGTTACCACAGTCATACAATAACAAACAAGAAGAAATTTTATGAGACATTAAATAACTGAACTATCTGATAAAGTTTCCCGACGGTAGAGGAAAATCAGAAATATTTTACGTCACACATATGACATTTATACGTGGGAGAGCCATGCTTCGGCACGAATGGGCCGGCTCGACCGGATAAATACCACGTTCTCACAGAAAACCGGCGTGAAACAGCGCTTGCGCTGTGTTTCGCCGAGTGAGTGAGTTTACCGGATGCCCAATCCCCTAACCCCTACCCTATTCCCTTCCCTACCCTCAACTATTCCCTTCCCTTCCCTTCCCCACCCTCCCCTATTATCCTATTCCCTCGTAAAAGGTCGGCAACGCACTTGCAGCTCTTCTGATGCTGCGAGTGTCCATGGGCGACGGAAGTTGCTTTCCATCAGGTGACCCGTTTGCTCGTTTGCCACCTTATTTCATAAAAAAAAAAAAAAAATACTGCTACCAAAACTAAGGCAGCGTAGTACATTCTGTTATAGCTAATGTTATATTTTAAGAAGATTTTTTAAAGATTACTAAGGTACCGTAAGTTAATTTTTAAATTTACATTTTGATATTATATAAAATCTTTTGCGACTTAGATGTTACATTAAGATGCACCCACAACGATCAAAATCATTTTTTTTGTGTAAAAATAAAATAATATGATTTCAGCATGCGTCGGCAGTTTCGCGCACACGTTGCTTGTTTATATAAAGGGCGAGTTCTCATTTCAGACCTTAAGATCATGAGCGCACGGGGGACAAAAAGTCTCCGTCGTGTCGCCCACAATTTGCAAACCGATAATCGGCTTCAGCATACGCAAAATATTCCACTTTATTTTTTAAGCATGGAGTTTACTTTTTGATTGAAACTGAAACTTTTTGAACACTTTTTCATCAATTCGTGAAGAAAGGTAGACTCTTTGCGTGCTTTAAAGTCGTTTATCGGAATACAATTATAGCGAACGCTCACTTCAGAGTTTAGACTCAACAATCTTATAAGAGACTAAACAAGGTACATGAGTAATAACGAATAAGTATGCACACTTGAAATAATCCTCTCTTTTATAATATGTACCGATTATATTCGGAAAATATTTTTAACTATAATCGAATCTAGTTAAATAAATATAATCCAATCTAAATCTAAATCATATAGATTCAATTTAGAGATTTATGTAAGACAAAACAAACACAAATCTGCCGTCAACACTCGTCCTAAATATGGTTGAGGGAGACTTTTTTGTCGCCCGTCCGCGCTGCGCCCAAGGCTATCGCCATGATTGTTGTATAATGGTCTCAACGTAGCTCCCCTTCACGAAGACGAGAACGTAATAAAGGAAACGAGGTCTTGTAATTTTGGTTATATTAATGCCGTATACGGGAGTCGGTTTCATAACGTGTGCGTACTTATAATAATTTTTGTGAACATTTTTTTCATACTACAGATTCTTGTACACGTTTTTTTATATTAAGTATTTATATTAAGTAAGCTTATTTATATTAAGTATGTTATGAGTTCGCATAAATCGATTTGTAAAATGTATATTTTGCACACGTAAAATTAACTCAATAAAAACATAAATGTATCTTTTTCGTACATATGCGTTTTAAATCTAAAATGAATAATTTATGATTGAAAATATTTCCGAAGAATTTTAAAAAATTAAGCCAAAAAAGTTTTGTTTTGACAAAATAAATGTGTGTCATAATACGCTGAATTATTTTATGTTTTCATACTGCATGTTTTGGCAGAGTTTCAAAGTATTTTTGGCTCGAATTGCACTTCATGAATGCAGTCGCTTCCATATCGAATATATTACAGCAATAACCATTATAGATATCGGAAATAATTTTAAATGCCAAGACGCGGTTGACCTAGTCGCGATAATTAATTACATACATTTGCTCTACTATCGTAAACTATATAACTCGCAACAATGTATATGTCACAGTCATCTGGTTTAATCTGCAATTCGATTGAATGACTAGCGCATTCATTGAATGACACCATTCAATTGAATGACTAAAGGAAAAGTCGTCAAGACGTTGACTATGACGTTTAACGTCTTGACTAAAAGTTATAATATAGTGAAGTCGTTAAATGGCATGATTTACGTTTTTTAAGTAGCCGTTGACGGTAGTAATAGGTAAATATAGGATGTCATGATAATAATTTATTAGTATTACTAAATTATAGTACTTTAAAGTAATTTTAATGGACAAAATATTAACACCGTGCTATCAGCTGTGCTACCTGTTTGACGCCATATTTGTTTTAGTGACTACTAGCGCCGCAGTGGGAAAAAATCAAAAACGTTCAATTACCTGACTGAATTCATGTCCACTATCTTCAAAGGGCTATGTTACAAATCGCTTACTAGTTGGACGTTGAGTGACGATCGTTCAATCGACATTCGGCCGAGTCATTCAATTGAATGGTGTCATTCAATGAATGCGCTAGTCATTTAATCAAATCGCAGATTGAACCAAATGAATGCGACATATACATATTATTAATGTAATTTAATATTAATATTTGTGTCGGTTCTTTTACAACGTGAATAAATTAAAAGGAGAGTGATCATTTACTGTGCACACATATACTTATAGGCACTATAAAGTCCTACGTAGTTTGATCTCAAATTAAAAAGACAGACAGACAGACTTTAAAATTGATGATAATAATTAGATGTGTAGAATAAATATTAGTAAACCTCTTAAGAGTACCCATTCACTCATTTGAATTGAAATTAATGAAACGTCAAAACATTAATAATACATACTAAATTGTCTTTCTTCCGTGTCTAATAATTATTTTCTACGCCATAAAAATTATTTTGTTCAAATAAATTCTCAAAAAAGAGTAACAAAACAAATTAAATTTTATTTACAGATACGAGCAGAACGGCGAAAACAAAATTGAAAACACGCTATTGTAATGTAGAAGGCAATCTACATGGAGGGCCTGTACCGGACGCCCGAGATGAGGAAATAAGAATTCATCCTTTCTCGCCGGGGGGAAGTGGGGAAGCGGGGAAAAGTGGGGAGTGGGGGCAAGACGGACGACGCCATTCCGAAAACCCATTATACCGCTCCGGAGCTGTTTTCTATCTTCCCCCTGAGGAGGTACGGCCCCCACCAACCCCCGGGGTTTGTTTATGAAAATTATCCATTAACCTTTTAATCCCCAAGCGGCCGGATCCGGCCGCCACAGATTATACTGCAGCCATTCCGTCTACACCCAAGCGGCCGGATGTGGCCGCGCTCTTTCGTTCGATTGAATTACGTATTTCGTCGACTTAGAGACTACTTTTGTATGAAGAAGTTTGGTTAGTTATGATCTACGATAAATTTGCCACATTCTGAATGCAAAATATTATACAATCTGTGGTCGACGAATATTTGTCAGTCATTTGAAAATCGTGAATTTTTCGTGTGTGTTCTGCCATGTTGTGTTGTTTGTTTGATATTATTGATGGATTTAACGAATGTAAGTAGTAAAATAGTTTAATTTATTAATTATAATTTATAAATAGTTTTAGATAATCATTTGAAATAAATACTTACATCGTAATAACTTCTAGTTTACACGAGAAAATTTGGTTTTTATTTATGTAATTTGAACGCGATTTGTTTAATATTTTTGTAAATAATTGACGTTAAAAGCGTATATTATCGTGTACAAAACGATTTAGATCCTAGTAATAGTATATAATAGTATCGTTTTAGTAAAATAATCAAGATAAAAATTACCTATTTATAACGGCTTTTTGCCGGCCGCGGCCATTTTGAACTTTATTTGTATGGCACTAAGGACGAAGTTTGCTTGTGTATAATACCAAAACCGGTTTTTATTACTCTTATCTCTTATCTGTTTATTGATAACAAGTTATGTTATTTCAAAGAATTGTTTACATAAACAGTTTGTCTGGCTCTGTGTTATTGAGATTATAATAATGTATTAATATATTTGTTGCGAAATAGTTAGAAATATAGATTTCAAAGTTTACAGTGGTGAGACAAATATCACATCTGACTAAATACTATATTATGATGGCTTGATACATAGAAAATTTAACATATATTATAATATTTTTCACACAAACATAAAATATGTATTAGATGTAAGGTTATTACATTATTTGTACAAAGAGGGTAGGCCGGGTGCCATTTTTTTTTTGCAAATCACGTACCCTACATTTTTGCAAAGATTTTGGCACTTACTGAAGGGTTAAAATAGCTATGAAAGTAATGCTTTTCTCACACCCGAAATTAATAAAATTGAGTTTCACTAATTTCGGGGTTTTAGTGGTCATCGTTATTTGAGGTTACAAAGGCTTAGTAGAGTTGTTGAGTAAAAGTTCGAGGGTCATTTGTTTGATGTGGCTAGGACTGAATGTGGAAACTAACACTTTTTAAGAATTTAGAAATTTTGCATTAGGTAGTTAAGTTGCATTTTATTCATTAACAATAATTATTATAATAACTCTTAATCTACAACTTGCATTAGATCGGCGTTTTTAAAGAGAAATATAATAATAAAAAAATATTTAACTAGCCCAAGTATGTCTTAATTTATTATATTTTGTATTTATTTTATGTTTATACTATGAAATGTTTTAATGTCATAAATATATACTCAAGAACTAAAATTAATTGTATGAAACAAATTACGATTTTAATGCTCAGGGATATTATGAAAACAATTAATACGATCGTAATAAAAATTTACCATCGTGAGAGGCATCGTGCAATCAAATACTTAAGCAAAATCTCCAGATGATATATTTACTTTCACCCTAAGACTTTCGGAGCCATTACAAATTAAATTAAAAAACAAAATTATTACACTTGAACCAAAATTTAAATTCACATTACCTCCCCTCTTTATTGGGAAGCGGAGCGTTTTCTTTAGAATGTTTCTGTCTTTGTTCCTCTCGCGTTCATCTCAATAGAGCAAAGAGCAAAGAACGAGCGAGTCGCCGTTTGCAGCTCGATATAAAGAAAGATTATCCGAAGCCCCTAAGGAAGTTTGAAATTGCTTTTGTAGCGAAAAGGATTATATGTTAGTGCTACGCCGTAGCGGGTCTACGGCGTAGCGGGGCTACGCGCAGCGGGGGCCGGATTCGGGAGATTGTGACGAAGTTTTATATAAATATACGATAATGCCTTTTATTATTACGAAATATATTTCTTTTTCACTCCGAATAATTAGTTTTCGTTCCCACTTTTTGCTTCCTTTTTCTTTGTGAACAAAAGAAAAAGTATTTCTTTTTAATAACGAAAATTAAATGTTAGATACACATCTAAAAAGAGTAATTAAGATAAGTGTGTATGTGTAGTAGATACAATAAACTTTATAAGTAATAATTACAAAATATAAAAATGGGAAAACATAAACATTTATTTGGCACGTAGGTTCGGAACTGATAAAAGTTTCATTATCATCGACTTTCCGTCGGGTATTAAAATAATATTTTAATACTGATAGGAAAAGCAAATCCGAACGTAATACGCAATAATGCATATTAACTAGAGCAATATAAACAAACGTTCATTAGCAATTTAATACTTAATTTAGACAATCTGATATCGCAGCGCAGCCGGCGGTCGGGCGTCGGGATTAATCCGGTTGAATCCGGCGGAATCCGGCTGAAACCGGTTGAATCCGGTAAAATCCGGTCGGGGCCGGCGTGCAGCGAGCGATACGCCCCAAACCCAGCCGTGCGTTGTTAATCCCCGTTTTAAATTCTGATAAAGCCGCACCTGTATTAACAGCCTGCCTAATATTGGAATTATTTTAACTATCGGACTTCAATAAGGATATATTTTTGATGATTTTATTTAAAGTGTATTAAAAAAGTTGAGACTGAAAACTTTTATGTTAAGTAATAATATTATTGAAGGATTTTGTTTCTCCTCACCAAACAAACAGTCTTACTTAAATTTAACTATTTTACTTAATTTAAGTAAGACTGTATGTTTGGTTTATAATACTATCACTTAGAATCTATTTACTTATTTTCGATTTTCATAATATTCTTTATCAAATATAATATTTAAAGTAATTGTTTCTATATTTTGACTGATAATTTTCCGAAATATACTTCGATATGTTTACATGCAGAAAAAAGTTAACGGCAGTGCACATAAACAGAACTGAGAACATTAAAACGAATTATCTACCGGATTAAATTACTTTACATATCTCCTCCATTACCATTATGAATTTCAAATTCTGTTTAATCCCGCACATAACGAGATCGAAAATGAAACATAAATCGTCGAGACGGAGTTTGGGCGATTAGCTCCATTAACGGTCAGCCGGACCCAGCGTCCAATCGCACAACCCTTTACGTGTCAGCCGAAAACTCATGTATTAGCATAACACAGATACTCCCGGGACCGTCGGTATCAGGATTCATGGCCCACCCTCCCCTAACGGCCACAATACCATAGACTATAAATACACGCGGCTACATATGCCGAGCGTACACAGTATTGTTTATGCTGCATTAAATTGTTACAATGTCGGCTGGTTATTGCCGAAACCGTATTCGGATCGCGTATTGTTATGTAACTCGTAGGCGTGAATTGTTTCGCCGCCATTTTCTTGTTAGTACATGTACCGCGGATAACTCATGTACAACCTTTTTTACATTTGTTGATATTGCTTTTTCAGAAACTTCCTCAATTATACGCAATATCGATATATGGATTGGGACATTAAATATTTTCTATGATAAACTTTATTTTTTAATCTGGTAGATGACGTAGGTGTATTATAAGTATAAGATATTTTGATCTACTTTGAAACAATGATCAGTACAAGTAAATCTTACGAAGTACTAAATAAATCATATTCCAAGTATTCTTTTAGCCAAAACACCTGTAGACTTTGTAGAAATTAACATAATGTCGTCTAATTTAATAAACATAATTTATTCTCCATTTGTAATAATTTTTGTTACAAAATTTGTTTTGATTCACTTCATTAGAATTTCATGTAACACTAAAATTGTATAAATAGCTCTCATGACAAATGTTATAGCAAAATAAATATAATTACTGAGACTCACGTCATTGAAGGTAATTTTATATGAATTTTAGAAGCCATTAGAGGAACGTTCAATTAGGTTTATTGCGTTTTAACATGTGCGTGATGTAGAGCCACATTTCAAAATGATTTATATTCTTGTCAGAGTACATTCGATTCATTTTTTAATTACTTTATTAAAAGTAAAACCGTGACTGTTATAGATGTTGCTATTTTTATTGCTATAAACAGTATTTATTCTACAATCTACACTAATATAATACAAAAGGAATTGTTCGCATCGTGTAGCTTTCGAAAGAACTAGATATTTTGATGATATTGATGGTGAGCACAGTTATTATAAAATACATTGAATGGAAGACTACATAATAATATTATATACCTACTACTTTTTAACGCTTGGAAATAGCTCCTGTGATATTTCATATTTGTTGTTAATAATATTAAGTAATGGTAATTGAAACATTATCTATTTATTAGTCTTACTTTAACGGTCAGGTATTACTTTGATTACTGTCATAATAAAATAGGTCTACCAGAATCTGATGGTAAAAAGTGAGAAAATAAATTGACTCTAGCAATACCGGGGTAATTGGAAACATTTTGATCCTTTTTTTCCTTATGGCGGCTTATTATGTGTGTGAAACATGCAAATATAAAAATTTATCCAATGATCAAGGATATTTTTTGAAAATCTGCCAATAAAATTTGACATCAGATTCTGGTAGACCTATAGTTATTTTTTTAATGGTTATTACTTTGGTTATTGTCATAATAATATTAATTATATCATATTAAATACAAAATAAATTATTAAACGTAATAAATGACAACACTTGACATAATTTTCATCGATAAAGTCATGAAAACGCCGCATAAAGTTTGGAAACGCCTACTCGGCATAATTTTTGCCCGAACATCTAAGGAACATTTCTATGCATAATGCGAGATGGAATATGAAATTTATGGCGAGAAGTTTATGTGTAAGTCGTGTGAGAAATAAGGCCTTTCATAAACACTTCGCATCCTCATTTTGGGGATTTTGAATATCTTTTATGCGCATTATAAATTGTTTTACTTTGGGCATCTAAAAATTATAAAGATACATTTTTGGGATTCTGATTTTTACAATCTTAAATTTTTGATTTAACATGATGTGAAGACTTGTAATTTTGAAACCTATAAAATTTGTTTTTTTAGGTTAAACCTGTATAAAATTTATGTATTTCGAATCATAGGATATTAAATATTAAATTAAATCAAATTCAAACCCAAACAATATAATCTAGTCAGGTACCTATAACATTTTGATAATTTAATTAAATTTAAGGCTTGTAACGCCATCTATGACAAATTCTTGCCAATAGTTGTAAATAGAAGAGAAGGGTGCGTTTAGTATTCCGAATTATAATTGTTACCGGAACGTTCAAACAACAAATTAAATACCCATAAAAATATATTTTATATAATTAAAATGTCTATTACATTTGAAAAAAGTTAACGAGGCATCTAATAATTTTTTTTTTCAGGAAAGTCATGATGCCTATTTAAATTGAATTGTAAATCTATACTTATAATAAAATCGTAGAGGTGAAATTTTTGTACATTGAAAATAAACTTGAAAAAATGAGTCAGGGGCATGTTAGAAGAGTAGTAGAACACATTTTAACTGTTTTTGAAATTTTTGTTTCTCTGTCTGTTTCTCTGTTTGTACAGGCTAATCTCTGAATCCGCTTGACCGATTTCAATGAAATTTGGCATTATGATACCTTACATCCCTGGTCAACATCTTAGATACTTTTTTTAACCGACTTTCAAAAAAGGAGAAGTTAATGTTTACTTTGCTGTTTGTGGTCATTTTCAAAATTTTTTGTTGTATAGATTGCCCGAATTTGATACCATATTTGCAATAAAATCGGCCAAGTGCGAGTCGGACTCGCGCACAAAGGGTTCCGTACCGTTAAAGAGAAAAAATAGGCCAAAAGTTGTGTTTTTGTATGGGAGCCCCCCTTAAATTTTAATTATATTCTAATTTTATTATTCATTATTAAAGTACACATATAATTAAGGATTCTGTGAAAATTTCAACCGCCTGCCTGTTGTCATTATTGATATCGAGCAAAAAAGGCCAAAAAATCATGTTTGTTGTATGGGAGCCCCCCTTAAATATTGATTTTATTTTGTTTTCAGTGTTTGTTGTTATAGCGGCAACAGATATACACAATCTGTAAAAACGGTTCTTGAGATACATCCTGGAGACAGACACACGGACAGACAACGAAGTCTTAGTAATAGGGTCCCGTTTTTACCCTTTGGGTACGGAACCCTAAAATCGGTGACTTGATAAGTTATGGAACTGAAGAAACACCTCGAAATTTACAACGACAATTAAAGGAGATTCTTACAGTGGTGGGAATGTGTGGTGGCCCGTGGGACAACGCCCATAAAGAAATTACAGTGTGGGTAAGTAAGTAAACAACTTCAAGCGTTATTTTGTTCTGGTTTAATTGTAGATTATGAATCTGAGAATAAGAGGTAAAAGAGGGATAGGAGGTTAAAGAGGGATAGGGCCTACATTAAATCCCGTCTTCTGAAGTCTATCCTTTATCTCCGTCACATGTTCCTTTCCCCTGTCCTGTGGCCCCCATCCCCTGTCCACGCCAAGCGGTCTTCGAAGAAAGGATTTTTCAAAACGATTAGTACCGTATCTGAGGTTCAATTTTCTTGGGTCTTTGATGTAAATTAAAAATTTAGTGTGTAATATAGATCCAAAAAAAGTAGATGGGTGTTCAATTTTCTAAATCTCGATTTTAATAACATACATTCACGCGGACGAAGTTGCGGGCAACAGCTAGTTAGTAAGTATACCTTTTGAAGTCAACAATGTAAATCAAAACTACTAATTAAATAAGGTAATATGCTGAGCTGTACTATTCTCATAGTAACAATTAATACAAAAAGTAAGAAATAAGAATACATAGGTATAATTATCATACCGAAGCATGTTTGTTGACTCAGACTTTCAATAAAATATACCAATCTAATATCTTTACTAAATGTGTTCCCTGTGTCAATGATAATAAAGTAATAGATATTATGTCTATCGATATAGGAAGACCGTCTATAAGCGCTCGGCCGTGAAACGACGCGACGCTCCGTTACACGGCGATCTCGGTATGATGCACATTGGGATATTGCATTGTAAATATCTGCTGTACTATACATCTTCAGATGCGTTTATGGTAAGTATTTGTATTGTAAAAGTAACTATGACAATATTGTTGGGGCCTTAAGGTAAGCTGATGTATTAGGTTAGGCATGTTTAGGTTAGTTTTAAGAGCGAGCTACAATTGTAATGTTACAGGCCAGTTGCAATGTAAAGTTGATTAGGAATAAACGTATGTTCAACCAGTGTTTAAATGTCACTCCAACAATCACCCTTAAAATATCAAAATAACTGTATAAGTATGAACAATGTCAATTTGTTATGATTAGAAAAAAATATACTTATGCCTGATTTCTTAGAATTTTTGACAGTAGGTTATGTATTCGACTCTGTTGATTAGTTATTATTTTGGCTTGAGCCATACAAAAGAAATCGAGCAGTGGTGGTGTAATTCATGAATTTATGACGTCTACGAAGCATGATACAAGAACCATGTCTACAGCCATTCCCAGACAATTTTCAACCAAAAATAAAACAGTTAAACTGTTGATAAGCCATAATGTCCTTCGCACCGGAAGTTTTTTGTGCTAGACGCTGATATAGAACATTACAACTAATAAATAGCTCCTAAAACGACCCTGTTAATGGATTTATACGCCATTCCGGCCTGCGACAAAAACATAACACAGTTTAGTTCGTAATTTAATAGTTTTTTTTACATTCTAAACAAGCTTATTAAAAATTAACTACTAAAAATAATAATTAATAATTATGCTGATATTATTCCAATTAAATTAAATATCCAACGCAAAGAAGCAAACATTTTCTAGAATATAGATCTTTGGTTCTTTCTACGCATTTTCAACAATATTCATTGGTTGTATTCATCGGGATCAACAACGATCTCTCCCAAATAAAATTATTCACATTTTATGTATCGGATACTTGAAACTGTTATTGCTTCACCGGGGGCCACAGGGGAAATTCAACAATTATTTGCATAGAGCTGACCCTTCGTATTAACGCATGGGAACGGTCAGAAGTGAAATAAAATTAACCAATACATACATTGGTATATCTATTCAATAAATATCAATTTAGAAATGGCGATTTGTGGCAATGAGTGCACAATAGTCTCATATTATAGTATTGTCTAGCAAGTAAGTGTGGCTATTGTGCTGAAAATGATTTATTTACCCTTAATTATTTTAAATGTATCAGTGGTATTATGGCAATTTCAATGTGACTGCACTGCGACTAATTATAACTGAATATTTACAATTCCCCACTAGACATTGCTATCTTATTAGAATTGTATAGATTTTTTAATTGATTGTAGCATGAAAGGCCGGTGTCCGATACGAGCATTTCCAGTGTTTCATGTTATTAGTTATTTAAATTTGTTTCATTTCAGATCCCGTAAGGCAGCTATAATATGCATGTCACATGAATATTGTATGAGACATCAACGTTGATAGTTAGCCAAACCGCGTCTATTGAAAAATGTGCTGCTGGAACATCAAAATAGGTGAATTATTACAAGTTACTTTAGATAACCTTCTTTCAAAACCTTAGTGTCCTTATTTTAGTTCTGCTGAAGTTACGATGCGTCTAACTCTATACTGTAATAATAATAATATCTATGGACGCTTCACACCACGTCAGTCTGGCCCCGTGCTAAGTACCTGAAGGACTTGTGTTACGAGTACCAGACAACGGAAGTATATTTAATACTTTTAACTATACATAATATATTTAAGCTTTTTATTACTTATATCGTACCTACTTTATTATTCGTAGCATCGTACACATATTTAATAGACATCCATGACCCAGGAACTTTTGAAAACTTTTTGTTCTGTCGGCAGGATTCGAACCCGCGACTTGAGCTACCAACAGCCCACCAACTGAGCCACAGAGGTCGTCTGTGGCTCAGTTGGTCATACTTACTCCTACTAACTCTATAATAGTAACTAATAATATTATATTATTGTAGGGCCACACAGAGGGATACAGAGAAGTCTGTAAGCAGTAAAACTTCAGCACAGAGTAAATAAAACGCTGATGATGCTCAATGATTGATCATATAACATAAATATAAATAATTTTGTCCGACCGTCCGCGGGTCTGTGTAACTTCCGTTTTCCGCGGCATTGGGCACCGTTTGAGATATTTTACTGCAGTTCTAACGACTTGATGGCGATGCTGGGGGCCACTTATATATCTCTTTTATATCTCTCTCTTTTATCTTCTCTCTCCCCTTCCGAGTTTTTTTTTCAGTACAGATTATCCTCTCTAGAGATGCGTCCTTAAATTGTTTGTGGAAATTAAGTAAAGTGTAACAGCTTTTGTGCTGCGGTTCTTTTATTTTTAATTAAAAAGTTTTGTCGAGGTCCGGTAATAAAAATGTATAGGTTTATAAATTACATTATAAGACACTCTACACTTACTATAAAAGCTTACTAAATGACATAACAGTAGAAACGAAAAAATCCACACAAGAAAACCAAAATGATAGTAACTGAAAAAACAATAAATAATATTTTTGAGCTGGTATTGTAGTGGTAAAACGTACTTAATAATGCAATTCCTAGAGCAATAATCTCATGTTATTAAGCAATATTAATCTAATATTAACGATTTACGACAGAAACAAGAACATTTTACAAATTACGACGCCGAGTTTATTGGATTAATGCTGGGATATAAATTATAATTATATGAAACGCGAATATAATTACATATTTGTATATTGCGTTAGGCCCAGTATTAAAATTTTGTTCTAGAATTGAAATTGTCAACTTAATGTATTTTACTCACTCTTGACCTGAATTCACTTTGATGGGTGATAAGTGCAGGTGATTATTGCAAGTGATTAGTAATAATCAGGAAAATATAAGTGTGGACAGCGATTGATTAGTGCAAGTCCTTTTTCACTAATCACCTGCACTCGCACTAATCAAAATGAGTACATGCCCTTACTGTGATAGAAATAACAGTAGACTCATAAATAGCAATGAATAAAATGTTGAGAATTTGATAGGTTCTTAGAAATGTATAAATAACTTATTTCTAAACATGTTCAGTGGGAGAGCCCTGCTTCGGCATGAATGGGCCGGATCGACCGGAGAAATACCACGGGCTCACAGAAAACCGTCGTGAAACAGCACTTGCGCTGTGTTTCGCTGAGTGAGTGAGTTTACCGGAGGCCCAATCCCCTACCCTTTTCCCTTCCCTACCCTCTCCTAATCCTTCCCTACCCTCCCCTATTCCCTTCCCTACCCTCCACTATTACCCTATTCCCTCTTTAAAGGCCGGCAACGCACCTGCAGCTCTTCTGATGATGCGAGTGTGCATGGGCGACGGAAGTTGCTTTCCATCAGGTGACCCGTTTGCTTGTTTGCCCCCTTAAATATTGGGACTTCGCGGTTTGTTGGTAAGTAGTCTTAATCGTTACACACTTAAACAATATGATTTAACATCAATGTTGGAATAGCAACTTACTTTCCCTTCAGTATTGGCGTTTCCCCTATAATATAAGAGATACCTAATAAGATCACACAAAGATTAGAACAAGTATGATTACAATAATAAGATGCTACTAATAACTAGATACAAGTACTTGCGTACAGTACATATCTCCCCAGCTTCATTAAACATACTTATCACTGCTGCCATCTGTTGATTTAATATGAGATAATATCTTGTTATGTATGAAGAGTAGAATGTGACTAAAATAATCATGTAAAATGTTACTATCCCCAGTTCATAATAGTAAGAATATTTTGAATGTTATATTACATTGGTAGTCTTTGCAATACATTATTCTATCCCTTTGGTTTTCTGTGAAACCCAGTTTAATTATGTCAGTCTTAAAATTCTGAATCTATGTTTTTTTTTTTTATGTAATGACACAGAATACATAATAGATGATAATGTAGTTTATATAAATCGTTAATTATTAATTTCAACATACAAACCAAATATTATAAAATTAGTTTTATAAATAAAATAAAGTTATTATAATACTAAAGAAAACACATTTAAATATTGTAATGTAAATGTGTTTGATTTTATCTATTTCATAAACTTATATACTCGTAAATCAGTAGTTTTATCTAAATAGAAACAATAATTAACTTTGTGTTGGAAGGGTTTTTGATTTAAACATAAGTACTAAAGCGGTTAGATATTTCATATGATAGTAATAAAATAAGCTTATCAGTATCAACCACATGAAAGAACATTTTAAAGGTGTGTACTGTACTATTTTAAGTCGTAGGTTGCTAATTTGGAACTACTAGGCATTACATACCTAATACCTATTGTAGGTGTAAAATACTGCAATACCCAAACACAGATAGCCATTATTTAGTTAGCAATATTTAATATGCAAATAATAATTATTTTTTCGAAAAGATTAGAGCCAGTTATTTTAAAATAAGTATACGAAATTATTTATGTTGTATTTGATCGGGTATTTAACCCAATAGGAGGTGACATAACCAAAAAACCTTTCCTGTGCTAGGAAAACACTTTAAATATCGTAATTATGAGCAACGCGTGTCCTAAATATAAAATTTGTTGGTCCAGATCCTAGAGTCTAGAGTTTTATAAATGCGTAGATGTATCAGCTTTGCATTTTCATAACAAGTTTATTATTAAGTCTATTAAATAAATTGATGCAAATTTTATAAGAATGTCTCACAACAAATATGTATCTTAAACCATATTTCGCGGTATTATTCAAGGTTTTCTAAAACGTTGACTAAGTTCTTTATTGCTGATTAAAACATAATTCTTTCCCATCGCATTTAAAATAACTAAAGAAGCCGTCCCGTCCCTGCATAACTCCATACAAACAGACCTATAACTCAAATGTATATAGACCTGAGTTTTTTCTTTGTAACATCTTGATTAAGTGGGGACCACCTGCCGGAGTGCGCTTCTTTGAAACATTATAAATTAAAGTCGAAAAAAAATATTAATGGCCGATAAAGAATACCCCGAATCTCGAGTGCGAAGGGTCTTTGTTACAGAAAGAGTTGTGTAAAAGCCGCTTTATTTTTGACCGAGAATTATTGTCTAGATAAGATGTCTCCTATTTCAAAGATTACATGTTTGAATTTTTAAGTATAAGTTATTGCGTGTTTTATTCTGAACCTGTATTCAGTAACGTGTTTTTGAACTGTCGAGTTACAGTTGATTATTATATTTAATGTTTAGTCTATTTAATTTAATTCGCTAGAGTCTAGTCTAAAATAAGAATGCTATGTCCTTTATTTCAGTTTAGTAATTTACCTAGGAATTAGGATCGTTACATATCGATATAATATTTATCCAGTATTTATAATTATATTATCAAAAGTTGTAACCTAACTCAATGCTAAAGTTAGGGATGTAGTTATTTACTTTGCAGTTTACATATTCTAAAAGTTCTTGTCGAGTAGTTAGAGGACTATAATTATAATTATATCTATTATAAAGAACTTAGTTTCGATGCTTGAATTTAGGTAAATATGGCGTAGCGTCATTAAATTTAATTCGGTTTTACAAAAGGAAATTATATCTGATGCACAAAAAATTTGCGTTTACGCAACCTTTACCGCCATTGTGGTCGAATATGACTGCGAAATCCTTTGTGCTACACTGCAGGTAAAAAAAAGAACGCAAGGGTCGAATCCAAGATGGCCGCCGTACAAATCATCCGAGACATATATCAGCTTTATATCTAATCGCAAATTTATTGCACCGAGGCTCGCAGTAGTAAGTCGTAACAATACAAAGTATTATTACTATCATATTATAGCGAGGACTATAATGAAGCGGTTTCCACAGCGGTTGAACGCTGTAAATTGATTTTTATATTTTGTTTGACTTTAATGATTGACATGAGAGTGAAGGGAGTCGTTTATGGTCTGAGCGACACTTGAGGCCGTAAATTTATCTGTTGTGGGTTATTTGGGCAATTTTATGAGTCATTTGGTGGTAGTAAACGCTCTTGTAGCCGAGTAGTAGCCGGTTTATAGCAGTTATTAGGAGCTGTTAACGTAAACACAATTGATTTTCTTTATTGGTCGTTCAACGGATTTATCAATCTTATTGCTATTTTATGACCATTTACTGCATGGAATAAAAGTGATAAATATAGGTTTAGCTACTTGTAAAACTGACAATTTATAGCGGCATTTTCTTACAATTTTAAAAAGTAAAATACCCATAATGTCCAAATTTCCGTGCCGGTGAGTGTAGTAATAATGACGTCTTACAATAAATGAACAAAAAATATGTAAGTGTATTTTTTTTCACTAGATTATTCAAGGGGAACCTCATTATATTGTTAAATGAAACGAACAATATGTACCAAATATAAAGATTAGATTTATTAAAAATATTAAGTATAATGTTTACAAAACATAATAATTTATGTTTTAATATAATTTGGAATGCACTGACATTATATTCAGAATACTTACCTATAATATTTCAAAGTGCCCATGTAAGTAAGAATAAATGACGATTTTAATTATTTTAAATTATTTCATTTGTATGAAATTCTCGTTATTTTTTAGTATAATTATTTAGTTGAAAATAAAATAAGCCTACTATACATCATCTTAATTGATAGTCGTATTGAAATATTTATTGTATGTTTTTAACTATTTTATATATCCTAATATTCATTATGCATAATGAAATTATGATTAGAACACATAGTGTTGTGTAATAAATAAACGGAAATTACTCTGTTGAGGTATTTATTAAGAATATTAATACATAAGTACTTTATTTACGAGATATTTCAATAAGAATTATGTTAAAGTATTGCAGCTAGTTGTAACCTGTTTTAAATTGCCTTATAACAGGTAGAGCCTTACTAACTCTACTTGAACTAGGTGCTATAATAGTAAGTCGGTATAATATTTATTATGTGGTAGGTCTAACATTTTATTTATTTTAATTTAACATTTTTTTAGACGTGGGAGAGATATGCTTCGGCACGAATGGGCCGGCTCGATCGGGGAAATACCACGTTCTCACAGAAAACCGGCGTGAAACAGCGCTTGCGCTGTGTTTCGCCGAGTGAGTGAGTTTACCGGAGGCCCAATTCCCTACCCTATTCCCTTCTCTACCCTCCCTTATTCCCGTCCCTTCCCATCCCTACCCTCCCCTATTACCCTATTCCCTCTTAAAAGGCCGGCAACGCACCTGCAGCTCTTCTGATGCTGCGAGTGTCCATGGGCGACGGAGGTTGCATTCGTGACACGTTTGCTCGTTTGCCCCCTTATATAATAAAAAAATTATATGTTTTTATTGAAAGTGGTCATTTGGAAAGCATTTTACTTAGTGTAGTCTTGATTGTTATTATTATTTTATATTATAAGTATTAATATTATACTATAACATGGGTAATTGTACTTTTTTATTATTTATTAGAGACTGAGAGTAGTTTCTGTTATGAATTATAATAAAGTTTCACCAAAAAAGTTTTACTCTTATTAGATTCTTGTAAGCTTTTTATATCCTGAGGTTTATGTCTTTATTTACTTCTCCTAATAAAACTGCTGAATGAAAGGTATAAGGTTCAAGAAAAATAATGTCATGAAACCAAAATAAAAATTTAAAAACGTTTAAAAGCTAACTTAAAAAAACGTTGAGAAAAAAGTGGTTCCATGTCTTAACATTTTCCTCGAACCGTACTGATTCAAGAAATGTAAAGTCGTTGAAACAATTTCTTAAAACCTTTTAAACAACGTAATAAGTGACGGGTTTTCCGTAACTTTTCAGGCATGCGGAGTCCGCGAAGGCTTCGCGGGTACAACATCATTCACGCTCGGCGCCGCCCCCGGGCCGTCTCGCCCGCGATTGGCCGCGCGCCGCCCGCCCATACCACCTACAATTATATTTATAATGCACACGTTGAAATAATTTACATTTGAGCTGAATTTGCGACCAGGCGGGTAATTGAAAATTTGTTGTATTGACTCTCAACGACTATCGACGTTATTAATTTTCTCTACATTTTTATGCTTTCATTTACTTCGGTTTTTCTATTTTATTAATTAAAGCGTACGAGATAAGTAGTATCCAATTAAGATTGTTTATTTAAGACTTGTGATTTGTTTTTCATTTTGCAAAGAAAAACAACCTAAGATACAGATACTCATATGCAATTAATAGACGGTCGATCTTAAAAGTGACTGAAAATAAAAATAAAAGATTCGCCTTTAATAAAGATTATATTCTACATTAATTTTTTAAACCTTTATAAAATACCTGCCTAATTAATAGCCTAACCTAACCTTAATCCCTATTTTCATTTATAAAGCTATGTGAGAAACTATTAAATAAAATATTACATAAATAAGCTTGAAATCCAATCAAAATAATAGCAATAAGAAAATACTATGTATTCAATAAAAAGAATAGGAAATTAGAAATAAAAGATACAAAATAAAGTAAATGCATTGGTACCTACTTGAAATTTGAACTCCAAACTCTAATAGGAAAACAAGCAAATACAAAGTAAGTAGGTATTGTTACCAACGGAAAGTGGTTCAAACAATCAAGTTTGTGGTATAAGAGTCCCCTAAATATAATTTAAGTAATTTTATTTTTAGTATTTGTTGTGTTAGCGGCAACAATTTGTGGTTCTTGAGATACAGCCTGAAGACAGACAGACAGACGGACAGACAGACCGACAGACAGACGGAGAAACATCGAAGTCTTTGTAATAAGGTCCCGTTTTTACATTTAGAACCCGAAAAAAACATTAGAGTTTAGACGATTCTATTCAAGCCAAGCCAAATTAAAAATCACTTTGCCATATCGCTTTACAGAGATGACAATAGTTGCTACTAGCTGCTAGTATTAGTAATATATAATAATATACAGGTTGTGGCAAAACATAGAGATAACACTTTAGGGCGTTTAATATACAAAGTATATCTTATATTATTATATAGTTTGCTGTGAAAGTAGTAGCATTGCATGGGCAAATTTTTTTGTGATTTGCGTAGGCAAGCGCCCTATAGCGTCATAAAAAGTAGATGTCCTGCTCTGACAAAAAAATAAATGGTCACGTTACTCATACACCATAAAGTACTATACTCGTAAAGTACTATCACTCAATTTTGTTACACCTGTATGAAATATTTTTTTTTTATCATTTAATAAAGATAAAAATTTCCAAATACGGGCTTGTGAGGCAGACTGAAATAAAACATACATATCAAAAGCCAAAACATATTATGATTCTCACTCTTAATATAAGACAGTAAACACGAGTCATTGACCCAGACGTCTGCAGAACTGATAACATAGCATGTATATAATATAGATCTTTAATTGGCTCTTGTACATTTTAATTGGCAATAAATCTGCAACCGTCTTAATGGCTTACTCATGGAATGAAGATTTCTTTATACAAAGATAAAAGAAATATCTTTGTAGATAAAAATGCGGTTGAAATGTTAATGACCACTTGTCATTAATTATGTTCGATAACACTGAACTTTATGATGTTTTGATTTATTTATAATTAAAAAATAATGGCAATAAATAGCTTTACTTAGTTATGTGCAAAACTGTAAAGATATTCCAGTCTTGGACTGGTCTTAATGGTTAGCTGACTTGAATTCTATCTATAGTGTCTCTAGAAAAAGATTCAACGAAAAGCCTGTAATTTAAACGACGTTTTTCATAGGTACCCACTTGAAAGTGCAAAGAGTATAATATTATGCTTTTTAAGAACACAATAAAATAATCATTACTCTATTTACAGTCTTTCTAAACTCTTGACAGATTTTTAGATATTTAAACACTCTTGAAGAAAGGACGTACAACACCATAGACCATGTTGTCCATGTCTGTGCTTCAACACATACCTATAGCTTTATTCTAATAGGAAAATGAGAGAGAGACATATTATATTGCAAAAGGAAAAATCTGAATAAAAAGCAAATATACACATACATAAGCACTACTGCTTTTAGTGCCACAAAAGCAATTAATGCTTCAACTCTCAAGCGGCCACATCCGGCCGCGATAACAATAGACAAGCTATTCACTATTGTGTCTGGTTTTTCCACGATCGAAGGATTAAAATCACCAATTATTTGAAAGTAGAGAAAAGTTAAATAAGTATTTGATAAAATCAGAGGAATTCAAAGGAATACCAACCCTGTTGCAGAGGTAGCGGGTGAACAAGACTCGTATACTGTGATGTCGCGGGCTGATAAGAACGCGCTGGAGATATTATACGAAACAAACAGATAGAAAAAGATATTTCTGTATCCCTGACTTCCTAAACTCTAGAGAAATAGAAAAAGATATTTCTATATCTCTACGTTCCTAAACTCTAGCTAGAGAATCTAATCTTTCTAAAGAAATAGTCCTATCTTTTATCTTTAAACAAGCAATTCTTGTATATATATATAATTGGAATCTCGGAATCGGCTCCAACGATTTTCATGAAATTTAGTATATAGAGGGTTTCGGGGGCGATAAATCGATCTAGCTAGGAATCATTTTTAGAAAATGTCATTTTATTCGTGATTTGTCGAATACCGAGCGAAGCTCGGTCAACTAGCTAGTTATTAAATAAAAAGCGATGATAATGGTTTAACAAAACACCATAATTAAAGACAATATGGGTGGATGATGTGCACAATTACTAACAACTTGAAACTGTCGTTTTCTTAGAGGAGGCTTTTGGACAGGGAAAATAATTTGAAATAAAAAAAAAATCAATTCTATGTAAGTATAAGTAGCTAAATATATTAGCTAGATAATATTTTGTTAAAATTATAATGTTGACAATGTAATTTACAACATAATGGGCAATTGCTATTATGTTGTAAAAAATTAGTCACCCACTTTGGCCACTCATATCTTGAAATCTTAAATATTAAATAATGTAAATGTTAAAAATGGCGTATCGATCATCATATTGGGTAAGTATACCTAATATTATACTTTATATTATTGAAACAAAATTCAATAGGTTCTCCATTAAGTTTACTCCCTAAGGATACCTTTCCATACTAAATTCAATTGAATATTAATAATAGGTAGCTTGCAAAACAGGCTAAAGCAAGGATTCCAAAACTGGGTTTACAGAACAGAAACAAATGAAGTGAATTGCTACAGTAGATATTATGTTACTAGTTAGAACAGTTTAAAGCTTAATTACAATAATAATTGTATTGTTTTATGTAAAGAAAGTTTACCTTTAGTCTAGCCGACGCTTTTTAACATCTGAAACAAACAAAAAAGTTTTTGTTATAATAAATGTCGGAACTTTGTAAACAATACTTACTACCATAAAAATTATAACCCATTACCCTTATACAAATTCATAAAAATATTGTTTAGGACCCTAATACTGTTAGGTAAACGTACAAAATATTGAAAATTCTCAGTTTAAAATAGACACAGTGATCAGTAAGATGAATTTTTAAGGTAAAATATGAAAATTATAATATTATGGAAAATAGTGATTTATCTGGCAAAGTATATGAGTTTGTTGTTATTATTATGTGGAGTAAGAAAATGCGTGGTTTTCAAAGATGTACTAGTGATGAAAAAATGTGTACCAGGTATAAAAATGTGTACCTACATAGACTTAAGTGCCTGGAAATGAAGTGCAAGAAAAGTATAATAAAATTATTATTGCTTGGAAACCATGTCAAACTATACCTACTGTTCCTAGGAAACCTTGGTAAGTACAACACACTGAACATAGATACATGTCATAGTTAATAATTAATATCTTTTTCTTATAGCACATAATATTATAAGTAAGTACCTAATATAACTGCATATTGATCATTAATTGTAAGAGCAAATAGAATGGACTGTGAGTAAAAGTAACTACGTTAAAATAATAATAATAATATGTTACTATTTGGGAAATGTAGGCGCTTGAATACATATCCTGACTACCATAAATTATATTATTACCATATAACAGAAGTTATTATAAGAATAATTTTGAAGTGCAGTTAATAAGTCCTTAAAAGCATGTAAAATTAATAATACATAATATAATATTATGTCAAAGATGTTTGTATCAAAGCTTTGTTATAAAGAAATGTTGTGAGAAATAGTTATTTTTATTTTATAAGGTTGTCTGAAAAAAAACTGCACTTAGCAATAAGACCGCATAATATTTGCTCAGTTTCTTTGATTATAATTTATTAATTAGTAACTTTGAATTAGTTATAATATAGTATTTTTTATAATGTACATTGTACAACATGTTCCTGAGACAGTTTGTGAAGTACATTATTTATATAAGCCATCGCTTATTTTATTTGTGTTCAAGTGTTTAATTCTACTGTAACCTAAATTATTTATTAAATTTTTTACCAAAATTATTCTAATAAATATATCAGCACCATCTGTTGGCAAATACGAAAATTAAAATGAGTACTGCGTTGCATAATAAGTAGCTAGTGCAGTGCCATCTACAGACGACCGCGCAAATTAGTTAGTTGCATAGTTGACCACGCACGCACATGTGATTATAGTTATCGATTGCACCGATAGATGCTGCTTTTAAATACTTAGAGTGTTTCAGAAATTGCATAATTTTGGTTTAGTTTTGAAATGGTTTTCTTTGACTGATTTTTTTATTTAACATAATATTATCCAATTCTATTCGAAACGTAATTATCATCAATATTGTAAATTAAAGAAGAACCGGCTTTACTGAAATAAAATAATTGAAAGTGAACTGTGCAGGATTTTCATTTACTTATTGTGAAAAAATGTGATGGTGAATTGTTCCAAATCCCTTTACTAATAAAGTCTGTTGTTGTTTAATTTGCAAAAAGAAAATAATTTATATAATTTATTATTTATAATATATTATTATATTGAGCTTATCAACTTTAAATAAGCTGGCTATTTTTAAATAGGTTCTACAATATTAGTTAAATTACAATATGGTAGATAGTTTGATAACTTGGCTTACTTACCTACTTATTATACTTAATAAATTGCTATAATTACAATGCTTCTTGTCTTAATAACTGGTTAAAGCTCTTGTAACAAAAGGATTAAGTACCAAAGTAGTTTAGTTAGATTATAATTTGGTCTACAAAAAAATGTGGCGTAATCGTTCAAACGAAAAAAATTCAACACAGAAACCACCTTTAAGAACCTAAGATGAGTGAAGAACATCCCCATGCGGTAGGGTAAACCGCAATCAATAAAGAACAAGGGTCCAATGTTCTATGTTCTACGTTCAGAATTAAATTACGTCCGACAGGATTCTTACACCAACTACATAAGGGTTACATTATACAATCTGCGGAGTAAAATAATCTTGAACGATACGCAATAAAATCCTTTACGACGTGTTGAATTATCGTTTTCAGTCCGAGTGACCATAAATTTGTATATTTTTAAAGTCAAACAGTTCGGAGTTAGTAAAAATTTAACGAGGGCTCTATTAAACCGTTGAGTTTTACGGGTTTTACGGGTTTAGTTCCGGACTCCGGACTCGGGGCGAGAATGCGACTATTGATCGATGGATGGATGGACATCGCTCATCCTAAGGCTACGTTTCCACCGGAGTACAGCTAAGCTGCGTTGCGAGGAATGTGTTCATCAAGAACCAATAGAAACGCTTCATTTGCCTGACCGCGTTCAGTGCAATGATTCTCTTCTCGCAACGCAGCTTAGCTCATCTCCGGTGGATACGCAGTCTGGGTCTGATCACACCTACCGAGAAGAGTGGTGAGACAGTGCTCCCGGCACTCGGTATGTTCATCATGGGTGGGTTGCACCAACTCACTTTAACTATAACTGTAACTTTAATCATAACTTTAACTACAATGCAAAATGTCTAATCTTTAACCAACAATTCAATAATGGACGCCATATTTAACGATAACCTTGAGCTCGACAAGGCTTTGAATGAACGTGGCGAAAGAAGGAACTAACGCTGTCATCATACAAAAACGGCATTTTTGACAGTTCTCCTTTACCAGCAGCGCCCCCGCCCACGTTCATTTAAAGCCTTGTCGGACCAGCTGTCATCTGTCAAATTCTGTGGTCAAAGTTAAAGTTAAAGTTAGCCTTAACTATAACCATAACTTTGACCATAACTGTAACTATATACAATGTGTCCCGACACCGGTGTCCGATCCTTTAATGTCATGATCTATGGCATATTTTATCGACAAATTAGCTCTCAAATTTTTTCTCTCTCTCACGGTTGTAAAATGACAGCCAATTTAGTCTTTCACACTAATCTGACCAGTACTTCTCATGTAAATATCCTATGAAGATAAAAAAGGTCTCATTTGATAGCTAAATTTGTGGACTACGCTTACACAGGTAATATGTTATAAATTTCGTGGAATCAAACATAGAAAAACCAAAGTTTAAGAAAAAAAATTGTGCATTTTTTAATTAATGGCTTTTTGTGAAAAATGTAGCACATTAAACTGGTTGTTTTTTATTTAAAAAAAAATAGAAGATGTTTTCATCTTAAATAAATTCTTTACTTCAATGCCATAAGTCAGATAGTTTAGAAGTTATAACGATTTTCCTATGAAGTATAGGTCAGATAATAGTTGGAGATAACAAATATATATAGGAAAATCGTTATAACTTGTAAACTATCAGCTGACTATTGAAGTATAGTAAGTAGAGCATTGAAGTAAAGAATTTATTTAAGATGAAAACCTCCTCTTTTTTTTATATAAAAAAGAACCAGTTTAATGTGCTAGATTTTTCACAAAAAGCCATTAATTAAAAAATGCACAATTTTTTTTCTTAAACTTTGGTTTTTCTATGTTTGATTTCACGAAATTTATAACATATTGCCTGTGTAAGCGTAGTCCACAAGTTTAGCTATCAAATGAGACCTTTTTAGGGTTCCGTAGCCAAATGGCAAAAAACGGAACCCTTATAGATTCGTCATGTCTGTCTGTCTGTCCGTCCGTATGTCACAGCCACTTTCCTCCGAAACTATTAGAGTTATACTATTGAAAATTGGTAAGTAGATGTAGTCTGTAAGCGGCATTAAGATTTTAATACAAAAATGGAAAAATTATTAGAAATTTTAGGGGTCCCCATAGGTACAACTGAAACAAAAAAAAATTGTTTCATCTAAGCTATACGTGTGGGGTATCTATGGATAGGCCTGTAAAAATCATATTGAGGTTTCTCATATAATTTTTTTCTAACCTGAATATTTTGCGAGAGAGACTCTTCCAAAGTGGTAAAATGTGTGTCCCCCCTCTAACTTCTAAAGTAGGGGCATGATAAGTTTAAAAATAATATATGATGTACATTACTATAAAAACTACCCACGAAAATTGGTTTGAACGAGATCTAGCAAGTAGTTTTTTTTTATACGTCATAAATGGTAAACCTTAAATTAATTTTCATTAAATCAACTGAAATATAAAAATAAATCAAAAACCTTTTAATTTCATTTAAATAAACCTTATTCCTGTTGCGGAACCCTTCATGGGCGAGTCCAACTCGTACTTGGCCGCTTTTTTATCTTCATAGGATATTTACATGAGAAGTACTGGTCAGATTAGTGTGAACGCCCGAGAAAAACTAAAATGGCTGCCATTTTACAACCATGAGAGAGAAAAAAAATTTGAGAGCCAATTTGACGATAAAATATGCCATAGATCATGACATTAAAGGATCGGACACCGGTGTCGGGACACATTGTATAACCACGCCTCTGGTGCAAGTTGCAACCTACCCTATGGATGAGTTTGGCCGAGGGGACTGTCTCGCCATTCTACTCCGTAATATGTGTAATCACTAATCACTAATCAGGCCCTAAGCATTGATAGTACGTCCATTCAACCAAATGGCTTAAAAAACAATATTGACTACACAAGTAGGCATCTAGTCTAATAATTGTAAATTAAAATTTTAAACCAAATTAACGAACCCACATGTACACATACGGCAATTTCATTAAATATCAGTCCGGACGTTGATACAAACTATAATTTAATTTTATGAAGATGCTAAAGAAGGAGCTGAGCTTTTCGTTTAGGTAGGATATTAAGAACCTTCCTACGTCTCATAAAAAAATTCTAAACTAAAACTGCATGATCTTGTTGCTTGCTGACAGCCTGATACTTATTCAGTAATTAGGGCAATAAATCACCCGAAGAGGTAAAAGGGGGTCTAAAACGAGTTGATACCTGTTCCCGAACATAGTTTATGAACGCAATTGTAATGAAAATGTCAAGCCAGTTGTCTATCATACTTGTCACTTGTCATGTCTCCCTCACTTTTGTACACCATTCTGTGTTAAAGAATTAAACCTATATTTCTTCTATAATAGTGTTTAATTATATATTATACAAACTAGAAACAATACCATTATTACTAATCATTCAAAAGATGATGTGAAAATAAGATGATACTATCACTACAAAATACAGTTTTCCTTTCGTTAATATCCGGTCAGTCCTGAACTGAATTTCTGTATTTCCGGCGAATTCCTCCTCCCATAAACCGTAGGGCAATGACATGCGTTTATTGATCCTGGGTTTTAGGTGTTAATGTTTTGCTATTCCAATGTAATGACATAAATATGCATGCTTTTTGTTTTTGAAGGTTTAGGTTAGCCGTTGAAAAAAGCGTGGCTCTTGACTCGGAGGTCGTGGGTTCGGTTCCCGCGTTGGAAACATGTTATTTCCAAGTTTGGTTAGGACAATGCAGGCTGATCACCTGATTGTCTGATAAGTAAGATGATCCATGCGTCGGATGGGCATGTAAAAAGTCGGTCCTACGCCTGCTCTCTCGCCTATGCTCACTGGGCTATGAGAGTAAAGGAATAGAGAGTGGTCTTGTGTACACACTTGGGCGCTATAAAAATTACTCCTGCGTACCTCGCCTGGTTTCAATGAAACCGGCCACCGCCACCGTAACCGGTGTGGGGGTATTATTATTATTAGGCGTTAGTCAAGACTCAAGTGTCTTTAAGATTTGGTACTAATTGCTTTTGGGCTATATCATAGTTACATAATATAGACGGATTGCGTAGAAAGAACATAAAATGGTAGGATAACAAGGCAAAAATCTTGGCCAAATGAATGGCCCAACTTCAGGGTTCGCCGCGGCGCTTACATTTTTGGAGTTATGAAATTAATAGCGTAACTTTGTCAAGTTTAAAGTTTATTTTTGTCATAATACATCTTGAAATCTTTGAAGAATGTTTAGTAGGTAGGTATTTAACCTTTTATTTGTAGCTAAAGGCTAATGTAACAGTAACCTTCGAAATTAATTTTTGCTGCAAATAAAAGATTGACTGGAAACCTTCAATCACCTTAAATCACCTCAAGTACTTGGCGGTAATAAATAGACAAAGTCGAGTTATTCGTTCAATCTATCCCGGGCCGCAATATCGGTTTCTGAACGATTAACAGAGGGCGTGCTGGCCCTTCGCCTTTTATGGCATACTTTTACGACCGCATAAAACTTGCCGCGGCGATCATTTTTTGTGCTTCCTCCCGGCGCCGATAGATGGCGCTTACCAAACTAGAATCTGCCACCTAAATGTTAAAGTTTTATTGCATGTTTCGCTAATGTGGTGTGAAATTAATAGGCAATAATATGTTTATGGGCTCCTGCGACACTTTATAGGCTGTAAAGCTTCCAGGTGGAGGAGTCTATTTGTTTTCGACCGCATCCTCTGATGGCTTTTGTTCACGCAATCATTATCTTATTACAGTGTGAAGTGGCTGTCCAAACTTTTTTGGTAGTTGTTAACTTGTATTTTTATTGCTGGAACACGATAATTGTTTCCATGGGATTCGAGGAATTCGTCCCGTTACTACTTCATTTAGATATAAGTATTTATCTAAATATTATAATAATTATTATATCAGAGCTATCTTACGGTCTATAAAATGAAGAAATGGTTTGTGATAATATTCATTAGTATAAAGGAATAGAAAGCCTATAAGAGGAAATCTACTTCTTTTGGATAGCGAGTAGTAAATCTAAAACTAACCGCTAACCTAATCCTAACATTGAAATTTACTTTGCTCAGATTTCAAAGGAGAATGGCAACAAATCTGTGATCCATCTGTCCAGCACTATAGGAAACTATTAAATAGTACTTACCTGATTTTTTTTACAAATAAAGCAATGAAAGCTTGTGAGACCAACCTTATACCCTCACAAGCTGTAGCTTTCATTGCTTTAGACTCATTTTTTTTTCTTATCGGGAAATATTTTATGAATTGCCGACAGCCCGGGGGAATGGCGGAAATATTTTACGAATTGCCGACAGCCCGGGGGAATGGCCGCCGGGATATGCGGGACTCCCCAGGTGCTGCGGCAAGGAGAAGCAGCCGAGTTTACCCACTAAAACGTCCCTCCTTCCTCCGCTACGCTGCTGGGCCACCAGATCCGCCTACGAATGCGATATCTGCGGAAGCATTGCTTAAGACTCTAGAGCAGGGGTGGCCAATATCGATTGCGATCTATCGGTCGATCGCGACTGTTAGTCCGGTCGATCGTGGCCAGGCGAAAAATACAAATAATAATTAGACCAGACTACCAGATAAATAAGCTAAACTATGCTGTTTCATTTAAGATTTCGAGAAGTGTGAACTTGTTAGATCGCACAGGGTTTCGATAGTAAACAGTAGATCTTAGGTCTAATAAAGTTGGGGCCACCCCTGCTCTAAAGTCTAGGCTATGCTAGCCTACATGACTGATGTCTATGAAAGGATCTCTCTTAACACTAAACAGAGCCTGATAATGATGATCTCATCCGGCAGTAACATCGGCGCTTGTCACAATCTATGGTACTTTCGTATTTAATTATGTGTCCGGTCGTAAACCCCAACAATAAATACCTCTTTTCGAATGTTCTTTAATTAAACCTAGCTTTCATCAGCCTTAGGCCTTGGATTAATATTAATAAATAAAAAATACTTTATCATCCCTTTTACTTACATATTTCAAAAAATTCACTGAGATAGGTTTATAAAGGACTCTCCATGAAGACTTTCATAGCCATCTCTAGCTGACTGCGAAATACATATTATTATATTATGTAATTTGCATATTTTAGTATATAATATCTAATAATTAGAGGAACTGATGTATTTTATTATAATATGTCATTATCATTATCATCGCCTGTTTGTCACCTCTTTACACATAAGCTACTGAATAAATTATAATGAAAATTGAAGTCCCGAGGAAAAGCTTTCGCGATGTGCGCGAAACTTTTTATTAACCTGTCATAATCCAACTAAATAAATGCCCACCATATTAATTACCCTATCTGCCTATGAAGAATTTCTTGATAGGCACATAGAGATCGTAGGTTCACCATAATTATTCTATCTGCTATGAAGAATTCGTCGAGAGCAGATAGAGAACGTATGTACACTCTACCATAATTACTCTATCTGCCTATGAAGAATTTCTTGGTAGGCTGATAGAGAACGTAGGTCTACCATAATTACACTATCTGCCTATGAACAAATTCTTGATAGGAAGATAGAGAACGTATGTCCACCATAATTCCTCTATATGCTTGTGAAGAATTTCTTGACAGGTAGATAGAGAATGTAGGTCAATCAGAATTACTCTGTCTGCCTATGAAGAAATTATTTGTAGGAAGATAGAGAACTCAGGTGCACCATAAATACTCTATCTGCCCATGAACAATTTCTCTCATGGTTGTAACTGGTAACGTTAACATTACTTCTCAAACTTGGCACGTAACTGAGTTACTTGCGGTTGTAGAGACTGATAATGACAAAGGAGAGCGACTCGGGTATAATTTTGAATTAAGTTTCATTGTGTTTATATTACGCGGGCAGTAATTCTGCTTTTATAGGCTTTATCTCAATACCGAAGATTTTATAACCCGTCTAATGGTAAGTGCTAACTTTTCCTTTTGGAGATATTTCTTGGTATCTTATAAATTTTCACTCGATGTTAATGATCGTAAAAACTGGGTTACATTTTTGCACAACAAAGAACTTTTTCATGTTTTATACACTTTTTTGGTACTACACAATGAATAATCAGGAAAGTAGATTCATAATATGCAGATTCACATACGGACAAACGTTATTTAGTTGGGTTATGTCAAGTCAAAATCAGTCGTGAGTCGTGGGACTGAACTTGATATAGCCTGATTAAATTACGTAGGTGGCCTATGAATCCACCACTCTGATAGTACATGTTAATGTTCGGAATGATAATATACAAAGAGATAATTCCCTAAAATATGATTAATCGTTTTAGATACATATTTTTTGATATTGAGTGAAACATTAAAGGGGTGAAAAAATAACAAAATATCGTAAAAGATAGTTAAATAGTAATAAAATTAAGCGAACTTTTTCACCATGAAAGATAGTTGAAAACGTAGGTTGAATAATCGGCCAAGTGCGAGTCGGACTCGCGCACGAAGGGTTCCGTACCGGTATAGAGCGAAAGTAGACAAGAAAATTGTGTTTTTTGTATGAGAGCCCCCTTAAATATTTACTTTTATTTAATTTTATTATTAACCTTATATATATAGATTATTAAAGTAACAACAATATAATTAAGATTTTTGTGAGAATTTCAAGTGCCTAGCTGTTACCATTATTGATTACGAGCTAAAAAAATCACGTTTCTTGTATGGGAGCCCCCTAAATATTAACTTTAATTTATTTTAAGTATTTGTTGTTATAGCGGCAACAGATATACATAATCTGTGAACATTTCAGAAGTCTAGCTATAGCCGTTCTTGAGTTACAGCCTGGAGACAGACAGACAGACGGACAGACAACGAAGTTTTAGTAATAGGGTCCCGTTTTTTCCCCATTGGGTACGGAACCCTAAAAAGAGCGAAAATATAAACCGAAAAATCCCGTAATTCGATTAATTTATAAATCGACTTAATTTCAGACGAAGATACAAAGTTTAATTAATTTGTCGAGGCATCTCGGAGGGTAACTGTGAGATATGCGGTTGCCGGGACATACGCCGAACCCGCAACAACCCGGCAACCGTAAATTTAAGTAAGCGTAAGGCTATATTTTAAGCAGCTCACTGTCACAGTAATTTGTAACTTCGCCTGTCTAGACTGAAACTATTCTGATATTTCCCTCAATTACATTAACTCTTTCGTCTGTCCCTCTCGCACTTGTGGGAGTACGGTATGTGAGGGAGACGGAAGGTCAGCAGGGTGAGCCGCTGAAATCCCGTCGATTTTCCATGCGATTGAATAGAATATGTTACGGTGTGTTGACGTCACAAAGGGTATTCATTTCGGATACTGCCAATTTGTATTTTAAATTTTAATTTTAAATTTGAAAAGTTTACTATTTTTATGTGGATAAATTATGTAGAAGCTAAATTATTATTGAAATTCCAGCCAAACACCAAAAAATATTCTCGTAAAGGAAAACATAGAGAACGAGGTAGAGTAACGGTAAAAGGTTGAATACATATAGCACCAATGTAAGTCTAGCATCAGCCAGTAGGGTTTGTTTAGTTCTGGTCTTGGTCTGGGTCTAGCTAGTACCGTGCCAGATCCGAACCTAGTACTAGCTGGCACAATACCAGCTAGAACCAGTTTTATCCGAAAACAAAAGGCTAGAACTAGATTTAACCAAATTTAAATGCTAACACCTAATTCCAACCGGGAAAAACTAGACGCATTTCTAGTTTCAGCTCCTTAATTATAATATTAAGAATTAAGAATCAAGATTATTTATTCACAGATATGTAATAAAAAGGGTAACATGGTTATAACTTATAATAAGTTCATTCATTATATCTTACCATAACTGCAATGGTGTGTGAATATCATTACTGTATACAGAGTAAATTAAAATATCATGAAGTGCAACTAGAATTTCTATTAGGTATATTTAAACGTACCTACTACGTATCATCAGTACCTACCAGTAAATCTAGTATAAAATACATCCGTATATTCTATAAATAAACGCGGAATTAATATCATAATTCATACGGCGTACGGTTTTTCATAATCCCGTACATTCGCAATATCCGCCAGCTAATTTGTATTCAACCCCTCACCTATAGGGAAGTATCGCCATAGGCGTAATTTTTCCCAGCTTCCCTTAAAACCGTATACATTTTGCGAGTTTTTGTGTGTATTAATATCGCGATAATGCAAACTCTGGGTTATGCTTATGGCCTGGCGTATTACGGCCCGTTTCGCGGAATTCTGCAAGGTTTTTCTTTTCCGCTGCGTTATCAGTTTTATTATTGAAAAATGTTTATTACCTTTTATTCTACGAGGGGTGTTTGCTTAAATTAGGCTGCTTATCGCATATGCTTCATAGTCGAAACTAAGAGGTGGTTTAACCGCGTCACCGAAATCACTGCTAACATAATATTACTGTAACTTTAGCTGGGAAAAACTTTTAACGGTTAAACCGACTTCAAAAATACTTTTTTACTGTTGAATCAAAGCTGTATACATATTGGTTCCATAAAGGAGAATCGCATAAGGTACATGACGTATCAGGCTTTAAGTTGCAAATAATCTAGTAGAAGTAATCATTATCATCCTAAGCAATATTATTAATAAGCTAATTCAAACAAATTCAGCTCTGTATTGTTCTGTATAAAATTTTAGGACGTCCAATTTCGTTTGCGTTAATTAGGATCCAA